>NC_068421.1:98425508-98450508 GCF_023373465.1 Oncorhynchus keta | reverse complement strand
ACTTCCTGTATATAGCTCCACATTGATCTGGTACTTCCTGTATATAGCTCCATTCTTGTGTATTTGATTTTATTCCTGTTGTGGTTCTGTTTTTACTCTGCGTTGTTGGGAAGGGCTTTTCACAGTAAAGTCTAGCCAGTTGTTTCGGCACATTTGACTAATTAATTTGGATTTGATTTGACTCTACAAACTTCTTGGATGCAATTGCTGTTTGTTTTGGCTGTGTTTCGGATTATTTTAAGGCTTCAGATGAAATAAGTTACGATGTGGTGAAAGAGCACGGTGACGAGCTTGACGCTCCAATAAATATCCGGGTTCTTATTCTGATGACACGATGATCCATGCTGGGCTGTCGTTGGACACATTAAAATAACCTGGCTCTTTTGTCCATTATAATATCATCATGTAGGCTTTGCCCACACGGTATCTGCCAGCTTGTTGCCTAGAGCGAACGTGACATTACCAAATTGGGCACATTCGCTATATATCACAAACGAAAAATGGTGACAAAGTGCTTTCATTTCTAAACAGTAAAACAGATACAGTTGAAGTCTGAAGTTTACATACACCTTCGGCAAATAGATTTCAACTCAGTTTTCACAATTCCTGACATTTAATCCTAGTGAAAATTCCCCGTCTTAGGTCAGTTAGGATCACCACTTTATTTTAAGAATGTGAAATGTCAGAATAATTGTAGAGAGAATGATTTATTTCAGCTTTTATTTCTTTCATCACATTCTTTCATCACATTCCCAGCGGGTCAGAAGTTTACATACACTCAATTAGTATTTGGTAGCATTGCCTTTAAATTGTTTAACTTGGGTCAAACGTTTCGGGTAGCCTTCCACAAGCTTCCCACAATAATTTTGGCCCATTCCTCCTGATAGAACTGGTGTGACTGAGTCAGGTTTGTAGGCCTACTTGCTCGCACACACTTTTTCAGTTCTGCCCACACATTTTCTAAGGATTGAGGTCAGGGCTTTGTGATGGCCACTCCGATACCTTGACTTTGTTTTCCTTAAGCTATTTTGCCACAACTTTGGAAGTATGCTTGGGGTCATTGTCCATTTGGAAGACCCATTTGCTACCAAGCTTTAACTTCCTGACTGATGTCTTGTGATGTTGCTTCAAAATATCCACATAATTGTCCCTCCCTCATGATGCCATCTATTTTGTGAAGTGCACCAGTCCCTCCTGCAGCAAAGCACCCCCACAACATGATGCTGCTACCCCCGTGCTTCACGGTTGGGATGTTGTTCTTCGGCTTGCAAGCCTCCCCTTTTTCCTCCAAACATAACAATGGTCATTATGGCCAATCAGTTCTATTTTTGTTTCATCAGACCAGAGGACATTTCTCCAAAAAGTGTGATCTGTGTCCCCATGTGCAGTTGCAAATCGTAGTCTGGCTTTTTTATGGCGGTTTGGACCAGTGGCTTCTTCCTTGCTGAGCGGCCTTTCAGGTTATGTTGATATAGGACTCGTTTTACTGTGGATATAGATACTTTTGTACCTGTTTCATCCAGCATCTTCACAAGGTCCTTTGCTGTTCTGGGATTGATTTGCACTTTTCGCACCAAATTACGTTCATCTCTAGGAGACAGAACGCGTCTCCTTCCTGAGCGTTATGGCGGCTGTGTGGTCCCATGGTGTTTATACTTACGTACTGTTGTTTGTACAGATGAACATGGTACCTTGGTCCCATGGTATCGTTTTCTGGAATTTTCCAAGCTGTTTAAAGGCACAGTCAACTTAGTTTATGTAAACTTCTGACCCACTGGAATTGTGATACAGTGAATTACAAGTTGAAATAATCTGTCTGTAAACAATTGTTGGAAAAATGACTTGTGTCATGCTCAAAGTAGATGTCCTAACCCACTTGCCAAAACTATAGTTTGTTAACAAGACATTGGTGGAGTGGTTGAAAAACGAGTTATAATGTCTCCAACTTAAGTGTATGTAAACTTCCGACTTCAATTGTATGTATAAAAATACCCTAAAATAAAATATGACATTTTGTACTGTCGCTTCAGATACAGTATATATATATATATATATTTTTTTTTTAAATCTCAAATCCATGATACTGACCCAGTGTGTTGTCTATCTACAGGTCTATCATCCATACTGACCCAGTGTGTTGTCTATCATCCATACTGACCCAGTGTGTTGTCTATCTACAGGTCTATCATCCATACTGACCCAGTGTGTTGTCTATCATCCATACTGACCCAGTGTGTTGTCTATCTACAGGTCTATCATCCATACTGACCCAGTGTGTTGTCTATCTACAGGTCTATCATCCATACTGACCCAGTGTGTTGTCTATCATCCATACTGACCCAGTGTGTTGTCTATCATCCATACTGACCCAGTGTGTTGTCTATCTACATCATCCATACTGACCCAGTGTGTTGTCTATCTACAGGTCTATCATCCATACTGACCCAGTGTGTTGTCTATCATCCATACTGACAGTGTCTATCATCCATACTGACCCAGTGTCTATCATCCATACTGACCCAGTGTGTTGTCTATCATCCATACTGACCCAGTGTGTTGTCTATCTACAGGTCTATCATCCATACTGACCCAGTATGTTGTCTATCTACAGGTCTATCATCCATACTGACCCAGTGTGCTGTCTATCTACAGGTCTATCATCCATACTGACCCAGTGTGTTGTCTATCATCCATACTGACCAAGTGTGTTGTCTATCATCCATACTGACCCAGTGTGTTGTCTATCATCCATACTGACCCAGTGTGTTGTCTATTATCCATACTGACCCAGTGTGTTGTCTATCATCCATACTGACCCAGTGTGTTGTCTATCATCCATACTGACCCAGTGTGTTGTCTATCTACAGGTCTATCATCCATACTGACCCAGTGTGTTGTCTATCATCCATACTGACCCAGTATGTTGTCTATCTACAGGTCTATCATCCATACTGACCCAGTGTGTTGTCTATCTACAGGTCTATCATCCATACTGACCCAGTGTGTTGTCTATCTACAGGTCTATCATCCATACTGACCCAGTGTGTTGTCTATCTACAGGTCTATCATCCATACTGACCCAGTGTGTTGTCTATCATCCATACTGACCCAGTGTGTTGTCTATCTACAGGTCTATCATCCATACTGACCCAGTGTGTTGTCTATCTACAGGTCTATCATCCATACTGACCCAGTGTGTTGTCTATCATCCATACTGACCCAGTATGTTGTCTATCTACAGGTCTATCATCCATACTGACCCAGTGTGTTGTCTATCTACAGGTCTATCATCCATACTGACCCAGTGTGTTGTCTATCTACAGGTCTATCATCCATACTGACCCAGTGTGTTGTCTATCATCCATACTGACCCAGTATGTTGTCTATCATCCATACTGACCCAGTGTGTTGTCTATCATCCATACTGACCCAGTGTGTTGTCTATCTACAGGTCTATCATCCATACTGACCCAGTGTGTTGTCTATCTACAGGTCTATCATCCATACTGACCCAGTGTGTTGTCTATCATCCATACTGACCCAGTGTGTTGTCTATCTACAGGTCTATCATCCATACTGACCCAGTGTGTTGTCTATCTACAGGTCTATCATCCATACTGACCCAGTGTGTTGTCTATCTACAGGTCTATCATCCATACTGACCCAGTGTGTTGTCTATCTACAGGTCTATCATCCATACTGACCCAGTGTGTTGTCTATCTACAGGTCTATCAACCATACTGACCCAGTGTGTTGTCTATCTACAGGTCTATCCCACACCCCACGCTCTGAGAAGTTTGAGATCTCTTACAATGTCAACGATGTGGAGACGTATCTGAAGTACACCAAGAGCATCAAGGACTTCCTGGAGATGTACGATGAGGAGAGGCAGACCGACCAGAACAAGTACGAAGACTGTGGAGGCAAGTACAGACTAGTAGAAACTAGTAGACATTAGTAGACACTGGTACAGACTAGTAGACACTAGTACAGACTAGTAGAAACTAGTAGAAACTAGTACAGACTAGTAGAAACTAGTACAGACTAGTAGACACTAGTTCAGACTAGTAGACCCCAGTACAGACTAGTAGACACCAGTACAGACTAGTAGACCCCAGTACAGACTAGTAGACACTAGTACAGACCCGTAGACACCAGTACAGACTAGTAGACCCCAGTACAGACTAGTAGACACTAGTAGAGACTAGTAGACCCCAGTACAGACTAGTAGACACCAGTACAGACTAGTAGACCCCAGTACAGACTAGTAGACACTAGTACAGACCCGTAGACACCAGTACAGACTAGTAGACACCAGTACAGACTAGTAGACCCCAGTACAGACTAGTAGACACTAGTAGTTTAGTTACGCTGTGTCTGGTGTATTTATGTACCGTGTTAGGGTTTAGTTACTGGTCTATATTGTCTGCTCAGGTGACTGATGTAATTGGTATCTCTGTGCCTGTAGAATTACCTGAATCGTACAGGGACCGTGGTGAGCTGGAGAGTGACCTTGGAGCGAGGAAGGCCTGCAGGTTCAAGCGGACCTGGCTGGGACCCTGTGCTGGTCTGGATGGTCAGGACGAAAACTTTGGCTTCAAGGATGGGAAACCGTGTCTGATCGCCAAGCTCAACAGGATCATCAACTTCCGACCAAGGGTATGTCCACCTGCCCCACGCTAATCTAGTTAATACCATTGATTAGCTAACTCTCAGAAAATGTATTTATTTATTTTAGGTTTCTTAATATGATAATGCTGCTTGGTCTGTCTGTGATAGGTTAATATGATAATGCTGCTTGGTCTGTCTGTGATAGGTTAATATGATAATGCTGCTTGGTCTGTCTGTGATAGGTTAATATGATAATGCTGCTTGGTCTGCCTGTGATATGTTAATATGATAATGCTGATTGGTCTGTCTGTGATAGGTTAATATGATAATGCTGATTGGTCTGTCTGTGATAGGTTAATATGATAATGCTGCTTGGTCTGTCTGTGATAGGTTAATATGATAATGCTGATTGGTCTGTCTGTGATAGGTTAATATGATAATGCTGATTGGTCTGTCTGTGATAGGTTAATATGATAATGCTGCTTGGTCTGCCTGTGATAGGTTAATATGATAATGCTGATTGGTCTGTCTGTGATAGGTTAATATGATAATGCTGATTGGTCTGTCTGTGATAGGTTAATATGATAATGCTGATTGGTCTGTCTGTGATAGGTTAATATGATAATGCTGATTGGTCTGTCTGTGATAGGTTAATATGATAATGCTGCTTGGTCTGCCTGTGATATGTTAATATGATAATGCTGATTGGTCTGTCTGTGATAGGTTAATATGATAATGCTGCTTGGTCTGTCTGTGATAGGTTAATATGATAATGCTGCTGGGTCTGTCTGTGATAGGTTAATATGATAATGCTGCTTGGTCTGCCTGTGAATGGTTAATATGATAATGCTGATTGGTCTGCCTGTGAATGGTTAATATGATAATGCTGATTGGTCTGTCTGTGATAGGTTAATATGATAATACTGATTGGTCTGGGTTTTGTTTCAGCCTCCAACCAACAGTGCTTCTGTCCCTGAAGCCGGCCAGAGCAGAGTCCAGACCAACGTTATCCCCATCCACTGTCAGAACAAGGTACGCCACACATGGCACTGTGAAGCACATCATGAACATATACAGTATACTGCATCCAAAATTGCACCCTATTCCCTATATAGTACACTACTTTTGACCAGGGTCAATAGGGCACTGGTGAAAAGTAGTGCACTGTATAGGGTGCCATTTCTGATGCAACCACACCATGAAGCTTTAGTTATCTGGATAAATGCTATGCTCGGTCTCTGTATGTGGTTTTTACCTTTGGGAAAGTCCACTAACTGAGATACCATCCTGTCATCCTCTACAGAGAGAGGAGGATGCCAGCAAGATTGGTGAGATCAAGTACTACGGCATGGGCATGGGGTTCCCCCTCCAGTACTACCCCTACTATGGCAAGCTGCTGCACCCCAATTACCTACAGCCTCTGGTGGCCATCCAGTTTACCAGCCTCACCTTCAACGAGGAGCTGCGTCTCGAGTGCAAAGTGTACGGAGCGAACATTGACTACAGCGAGAAAGATCGCTACCAAGGACGCTTTGACGTTAAGTTCACCATCACCAATTCATGACCTCAGCTATGAAAATAGCACTTTTTCTCTGCCCCTATTTCAAAACAAGTTGATTTAAGAGAAATAAAGAAAAATAGTTCAATTAAAACATGACTTGTCTTGGAACAAACTTTCAGAATATACGGGACCTACAGTTAATCTGTCCGGCTTTTCTGCATAATGTCTAGGGTTATAATGTACATTACACCCGCTTTTCTGCATAATGTCTAGGGTTATAATGTACATTACACCGGCTTTTCTGCATAATGTCTAGGGTTATAATGTACATTACACCCGCTTTTCTGCATAATGTCTAGGTTTATAATGTACACTACACCCGCTTTTCTGCATAATGTCTAGGGTTATAATGTACATTACACCCGCTTTTCTGCATAATGTCTAGGGTTATAATGTACATTACACCCGCTTTTCTGCATAATGTCTAGGGTTATAATGTACATTACACCCGCTTTTCTGCATAATGTCTAGGGTTATAATGTACATTACACTGGCTTTTCTGCATAATGTCTAGGGTTATAATGTACATTACACCAGCTTTTCTGCATAATGTGTAGGGTTATAATGTACATTACACTGGCTTTTCTGCATAATGTCTAGGGTTATAATGTACATTACACCAGCTTTTCTGCATAATGTCTAGGGTTATAATGTACATTACACTGGCTTTTCTGCATAATGTCTAGGGTTATAATGTACATTACACCCGCTTTTCTGCATAATGTCTAGGGTTATAATGTACATCACACTGGCTTTTCTGCATAATGTCTAGGGTTATAATGTACTTTACAGGAAGAGTAGCAACATATTTATTCTACTGTAAATGAGCCATGGGACATTCATCTTTTACTGTAAATAGCAATTCTACTACTGTTATGTAGCGAGCAGTGTTTCTGTCTGTCCCCCTAAGTATTCTGCCTAACGTGGTTTCTATATATGTTTGGAGTGTCCAGTACACTAGTGGTATACAGTGGTCCTTTCCAAGCCATGTTGTAATTTCTCTAGTCTATTGTCAGTAGCCTTTAGTGGTCCAAGGTGTGTGTGTGTGTTAAATGTGTTCGTTTTTTAAAATGTGAGTGTGTGAATGTGTGCTAATGTACTCTTACTAAATGAAATGACTGGCATGGTACGCTCTAATCTCTCTCTAGGTCTGAGTGTGAGTGATCTCTCTCTAGGTCTGAGTGTGAGTGATCTCTCTCTAGGTCTGAGTGTGAGTGATCTCTCTAGGTCTGAGTGTGACTGATCTCTCTAGGTCTGAGTGTGAGTGATCTCTGATCTGACACTTCTCCTTCCTCCTCCTCCTCTTCTCTCTGACACTTCTCCTTCCTCCTCCTCTTCTTCTCCTTCCTCCTCCTCTTCTTCTCCTTCCTCCTCCTCTTCTTCTCCTTCCTCCTCCTCCTCTTCTCTCTGACACTTCTCCTTCCTCCTCCTCTTCTTCTCCTTCCTTCCTCCTCTTCTCCTTCCTCCTCCTCTTCTTCTCTCTGACACTTCTCCTTCCTCCTCCTCTTCTTCTCCTTCCTCCTCCTCTTCTTCTCTCTGTGATGCTTCTCCTTCCTCCTCCTCCTCTTCTCTCTGTGATGCTTCTCCTCCTCCTCCTCTTCTTCTCTCTGTGATGCTTCTCCTCCTCCTCCTCCTCCTCCTCCTCTTCTTCTCTGTGATGCTTCTCCTCCTCTTCTTCTCTCTGTGATGCTTCTCCTCCTCCTCCTCCTCTTCTTCTCTCTGTGATGCTTCTCCTCCTCCTCTTCTTCTCTCTGTGATGCTTCCTCCTCCTCCTCCTTCTTCTCTCTGTGATGCTTCTCCTCCTCCTCCTCCTCTCTTTTCTCTGTGATGCTTCTCCTCCTCCTCTTCTCCTCCTCTCTCACTGTGATGCTTCTCCTCCTCCTCCTCCTCTTCTTCTCACTGTGATGCTTCTCCTCCTCCTCCTCCTCTTCTTCTCACTGTGATGCTTCTCCTCCTCCTCTTCTTCTCTCTGTGATGCTTCTCCTCCTCCTCCTCCTCCTCTTCTTTCTCTGTGATGCTTCTCCTCCTCCTCCTCCTCTTCTTCTCTCTGTGATGCTTCTCCTCCTCCTCCTCTTCTTTTCTCTGTGATGCTTCTCCTCCTCCTCCTCTTCTTCTCTCTGTGATGCTTCTCCTCCTCCTCCTCTTCTTCTCTCTGTGATGCTTCTCCTCCTCCTCCTCTTCTTCTCTCTGTGATGCTTCTCCTCCTCCTCCTCTTCTTCTCTCTGTGATGCTTCTCCTCCTCCTCCTCCTCCTCTTCTTCTCTCTGTGATGCTTCTCCTCCTCCTCCTCCTCTTCTCTTTTCTCTGTGATGCTTCTCCTCCTCCTCCTCTTCTTCTCTCTGTGATGCTTCTCCTCCTCCTCCTCCTCCTCCTCCTCTTCTTCTCTCTCTGTGATGCTTCTCCTCCTCCTCCTCCTCCTCTTCTTTCCTCCTCTGTGATGCTTCTCCTCCTCCTCCTCCTCTTCTTTTCTCTGTGATGCTTCTCCTCCTCCTCCTCCTCCTCTTCTTCTCTCTGTGATGCTTCTCCTCCTCCTCCTCTTCTTCTCTCTGTGATGCTTCTCCTCCTCCTCCTCTTCTTCTCTCTGTGATGCTTCTCCTCCTCCTCCTCCTCTTCTTCTCTCTGTGATGATTCTCCTCCTCCTCCTCCTCCTCTTCTTTTCTCTGTGATGCTTCTCCTCCTCCTCCTCCTCCTCTTCTTCTCTCTGTGATGCTTCTCCTCCTCCTCCTCCTCCTCTTCTTTTCTCTGTGATGCTTCTCCTCCTCCTCCTCCTCCTCTTCTTCTCTCTGTGATGCTTCTCCTCCTCCTCCTCCTCCTCTTCTTTTCTCTGTGATGCTTCTCCTCCTCCTCCTCTTCTTCTCTCTGTGATGCTTCTCCTCCTCCTCCTCCTCCTCTTCTTTTCTCTGTGATGATTCTCCTCCTCCTCCTCCTCCTCTTCTTTTCTCTGTGATGATTCTCCTCCTCCTCCTCCTCCTCTTTTTCTCTGTGATGATTCTCCTCCTCCTCCTCCTCCTCCTCCTCTTCTTTTCTCTGTGATGCTTCTCCTCCTCCTCCTCCTCCTCCTCTTCTTCTCTCTGTGATGCTTCTCCTCCTCCTCCTCCTCCTCTTCTTCTCTCTGTGATGCTTCTCCTCCTCCTCCTCCTCCTCTTCTTTTCTCTGTGATGCTTCTCCTCCTCCTCCTCCTCCTCTTCTTCTCTCTGTGATGCTTCTCCTCCTCCTCCTCCTCCTCCTCTTCTTTTCTCTGTGATGCTTCTCCTCCTCCTCCTCTTCTTCTCTCTGTGATGCTTCTCCTCCTCCTCCTCCTCTTCTTCTCTCTGTGATGCTTCTCCTCCTCCTCCCTCTTCTCCTCTTCTTCTCTCTGTGATGATTCTCCTCCTCCTCCTCCTCCTCTTCTTCTCTCTGTGATGATTCTCCTCCTCCTCCTCCTCTTCTTCTTTCTGTGATGCTTCTCCTCCTCCTCCTCCTCCTCTTCTTCTCTCTGTAGTCTCCAACTAGCTGTGTTCTGTGTCCATCAGCAGGCAGGGAAGACTCTTCCTTCCTCCTTCATGGAAACACTGACAGCAACTCAGTGCTTTTAAAACCAACCTTCTTTCTTGTTGTTGCTGGAGACATCACATGACGCGGTGTAACTTCCTAAAGAATGTTTTAACCATTTTCATGCTGGAAGAATTATATATTTAAGCAGTTGTACATTTTTTTTTTCTTTTTTTTTTGCAGGAAAAAGTTTAAATGTATGAATCCGATACCAAAGTCACTGGTCAAAACGTTATAATATAAGCAATGCAACCCTGTTTAATAGGAGGTTTAGTTGGTGTAGAAGTGATCAATGTTGAACATCTGGACCCTTGTCAGTAGTCCATCTGCTCTTGTCATTTTAATTGAATCTGGGTATATGACCTTAAAGACAAATAAATTGAGAAATGTATCCTGCAGTCAAAATGTCTTTTATTTACATTTAAATACATACAAATGGAATGTGCATATTTGTATTTGTGGTGTAAAAAAAAATAGTTTATCCATCCAAAATCTTGAAGAAATATTGGACCTGTTGATGAACATATAATTAACTATTAACAATCAATAAAAATGATTCTGATTTAGTTTATATTTAATGTACCTAACATATTACATTGAGATAAATAGGAGTTAGACAGGTCTATAACAGAGTTAGACAGGTCTATAACAGAGTTAGACAAGTCTATAACAGAGTTAGACAGGTCTATAACAGAGTTAGACAGGTCTATAACAGAGTTAGACAGGTCTATAACAGAGTTAGACAGGTCTATAACAGAGGGAGTTAGACAGGTCTATAACAGAGTTAGACAGGTCTATAACAGAGGGAGTTAGACAGGTCTATAACAGAGTTAGACAGGTCTATAACAGAGGGAGTTAGACAGGTCTATAACAGAGGGAGTTAGACAGGTCTATAACAGAGGGAGTTAGACAGGTCTATAACAGAGAGAGTTAGACAGGTCTATAACAGAGAGAGTTAGACAGGTCTATAACAGAGTTAGACAGGTCTATAACAGAGTTAGACAGGTCTATAACAGAGAGAGTTAGACAGGTCTATAACAGAGAGAGTTAGACAGGTCTATAACAGAGGGAGTTAGACAGGTCTATAACAGAGGGAGTTAGACAGGTCTATAACAGAGTTAGACAGGTCTATAACAGAGGGAGTTAGACAGGTCTATAACAGAGGGAGTTAGACAGGTCTATAACAGAGGGAGTTAGACAGGTCTATAACAGAGGGAGTTAGACAGGTCTATAACAGAGAGAGTTAGACAGGTCTATAAGAGTTAGACAGGTCTATAACAGAGAGAGTTAGACAGGTTTATAACAGTTAGACAGGTCTATAACAGAGGGAGTTAGACAGGTCTATAACAGAGGGGGTTAGACAGGTCTATAACAGAGGGAGTTAGACAGGTCTATAACAGAGGGAGTTAGACAGGTCTATAACAGAGGGAGTTAGACAGGTCTATAACAGAGGGAGTTAGACAAGTCTATAACAGAGTTAGACAGGTCTATAACAGAGGGAGTTAGACAGGTCTATAACAGAGGGGGTTAGACAGGTCTATAACAGAGGGAGTTAGACAGGTCTATAACAGAGGGAGTTAGACAGGTCTATAACTGAGTTAGACAGGTCTATAACAGAGGGAGTTAGACAAGTCTATAACAGAGAGAGTTAGACAGGTCTATAACAGAGTTAGACAGGTCTATAACAGAGTTAGACAGGTCTATAACAGAGGGAGTTAGACAGGTCTATAACAGAGGGAGTTAGACAGGTCTATAACAGAGAGAGTTAGACAGGTCTATAACAGAGGGAGTTAGACAGGTCTATAACAGAGGGAGTTAGACAGGTCTATAACAGAGGGAGTTAGACAGGTCTATAACAGAGTTAGACAGGTCTATAACAGAGGGAGTTAGACAGGTCTATAACAGAGGGAGTTAGACAGGTCTATAACAGAGGGAGTTAGACAAGTCTATAACAGAGTTAGACAGGTCTATAACAGAGGGAGTTAGACAAGTCTATAACAGAGTTAGACAGGTCTATAACAGAGTTAGACAGGTCTATAACAGAGTTAGACAGGTCTATAACAGAGGGAGTTAGACAGGTCTATAACAGAGGGAGTTAGACAGGTCTATAACAGAGTTAGACAGGTCTATAACAGAGTTAGACAAGTCTATAACAGAGGGAGTTAGACAGGTCTATAACAGAGGGAGTTAGACAGGTCTATAACAGAGAGAGTTAGACAGGTCTATAACAGAGGGAGTTAGACAGGTCTATAACAGAGAGAGTTAGACAGGTCTATAACAGAGTTAGACAGGTCTATAACAGAGGGAGTTAGACAGGTCTATAACAGAGGGAGTTAGACAGGTCTATAACAGAGGGAGTTAGACAGGTCTTATAACAGAGGGAGTTAGACAGGTCTATAACAGAGTTAGACAGGTCTATAACAGAGGGAGTTAGACAGGTCTATAACAGAGAGAGTTAGACAGGTCTATAACAGAGGGAGTTAGACAGGTCTATAACAGAGTTAGACAGGTCTATAACAGAGGGAGTTAGACAGGTCTATAAAAGAGGGAGTTAGACAGGTCTATAACAGAGAGAGTTAGACAGGTCTATAACAGAGGGAGTTAGACAGGTCTATAACAGAGTTAGACAGGTCTATAACAGAGTTAGACAGGTCTATAACAGAGTTAGACAGGTCTATAACAGAGGGAGTTAGACAGGTCTATAACAGAGTTAGACAGGTCTATAACAGAGGGAGTTAGACAGGTCTATAAAAGAGGGAGTTAGACAGGTCTATAACAGAGAGAGTTAGACAGGTCTATAACAGAGAGAGTTAGACAGGTCTATAACAGAGGGAGTTAGACAGGTCTATAACAGAGTTAGACAGGTCTATAACAGAGGGAGTTAGACAGGTCTATAACAGAGGGAGTTAGACAGGTCTATAACAGAGAGAGTTAGACAGGTCTATAACAGAGAGAGTTAGACAGGTCTATAACAGAGAGAGTTAGACAGGTCTATAACAGAGGGAGTTAGACAGGTCTATAACAGAGGGAGTTAGACAGGTCTATAACAGAGGGAGTTAGACAGGTCTATAACAGAGAGAGTTAGACAGGTCTATAACAGAGGGAGTTAGACAGGTCTATAACAGAGGGAGTTAGACAGGTCCATAACAGAGGGAGTTAGACAGGTCTATAACAGAGGGAGTTAGACAGGTCTATAACAGAGGGAGTTAGACAGGTCTATAACAGAGAGAGTTAGACAGGTCTATAACAGAGAGAGTTAGACAGGTCTATAACAGTGTTAGACAGGTCTATAACAGAGGGAGTTAGACAGGTCTATAACAGAGGGAGTTAGACAGGTCTATAACAGAGGGAGTTAGACAGGTCTATAACAGAGGGAGTTAGACAGGTCTATAACAGAGTTAGACAGGTCTATAACAGAGTTAGACAGGTCTATAACAGAGGGAGTTAGACAGGTCTATAACAGAGGGAGTTAGACAGGTCTATAACAGAGGGAGTTAGACAGGTCTATAACAGAGTTAGACAGGTCTATAACAGAGTTAGACAGGTCTATAACAGAGTTAGACAGGTCTATAACAGAGTTAGACAGGTCTATAACAGAGGGAGTTAGACAGGTCTATAACAGAGAGAGTTAGACAGGTCTATAACAGAATTAGACAGGTCTATAACAGAGGGAGTTAGACAGGTATATAACAGAGGGAGTTAGACAGGTCTATAACAGAGTTAGACAGGTATATAACAGAGGGAGTTAGACAGGTCTGTAACAGAGTTAGACAGGTCTATAACAGTTAGACAGGTCTATAACAGAGGGAGTTAGACAGGTCTATAACAGAGGGAGTTAGACAGGTCTATAACAGAGAGAGTTAGACAGGTCTATAACAGAGTTAGACAGGTCTATAACAGAGTTAGACAGGTCTATAACAGAGTTAGACAGGTCTATAACAGAGTTAGACAGGTCTATAACAGAGTTAGACAGGTCTATAACAGAGGGAGTTAGACAGGTCTATAACAGAGGAGTTAGACAGGTCTATAACAGAGAGAGTTGGACAGGTCTATAACAGAATTAGACAGGTCTATAACAGAGGGAGTTAGACAGGTATATAACAGAGGGAGTTAGACAGGTCTATAACAGAGTTAGACAGGTATATAACAGAGGGAGTTAGACAGGTCTGTAACAGAGTTAGACAGGTCTATAACAGTTAGACAGGTCTATAACAGAGTTAGACAGGTCTATAACAGAGTTAGACAGGTCTACAACAGAGGGAGTTAGACAGGTCTATAACTGAGTTAGACAGGTCTATAACAGAGGGGGTTAGACAGGTCTATAACAGAGGGAGTTAGACAGGTCTATAACAGAGTTAGACAGGTCTATAACAGAGTTAGACAGGTCTATAACAGAGGGAGTTAGACAGGTCTATAACAGAGTTAGACAGGTCTATAACAGAGGGAGTTAGACAGGTCTATAACAGAGGGAGTTAGACAGGTCTATAACAGAGGGAGTTAGACAGGTCTATAACAGAGGGAGTTAGACAGGTCTATAACAGAGGGAGTTAGACAGGTCTATAACAGAGGGAGTTAGACAGGTCTATAACAGAGGGAGTTAGACAGGTCTATAACAGAGAGAGTTAGACAGGTCTATAACAGAGTTAGACAGGTCTATAACAGAGAGAGTTAGACAGGTCTATAACAGAGGGAGTTAGACAGGTCTATAACAGAGGGAGTGGACTGTGGACTGGTTCCAGTCCAGTGTAGTGGTCCTATCCTCTCCGCTCTGTGCTGGGCCACAGTGGTTCATCTGGGCCCTGGCATGTGTTCGGCAGCTCAGCACAGCCAGTCACCAGGCTAATGATTAACAAGGAACCAGGCCGCTCCGCTCACTGCGCCACAGATCAGGAGCTCTGCTCTCTCTCTCACCACAACAATGCTGTCCAACAGGTTAGACCTCCTCCTTCTCTCCCTTCTCCCTCCCTCCCCTCCTTCCCTCCCTTCAGACCCTCCTTCCCTCTCTCCCTCCCCCCTCCCTCTCTCCCTCCCTCATTCCTTCCTTCCTTCCCTCTCTACCTCCCCCCTCCCTCCTTCCTTCCCTCCCTCCCCTCCCTCCCTCCCCCCTTCCCTCTCTCTCGGCCCATAGACTGGAGTCATGAGACACTTAATCTGCTTTTTTGTCCCAAAATTTGCCCTATTCCCTATACAGTGCACTACATTTGCCCAGGACTGGTACCCTATTCCCTATATATTGCACTTTGACCAGGGCTGGCACCCTCAAATGTAGTGCACTATGTAGGGAATAGCACGGTTAAGTTATTAATTCCACTTTGGATGGTGTATGAATACACCCAGTCTCTATAAAAGATACGTCCTTCCTGACTTTAAAATCAGTTACAGAGTTTTAATGGCTGTGAAAACTGAGCATGGATCAACAACATTGTAGTTACTCAACAAATACTAAGATAAATGACAGAGTGAAAAGAAGGAAACCTTTACAGAATAAAAAAAATATTCCAAAACTGCATCCTGTTTACAACAAGGCAGTAAAGTAAAACTGCATCCTGTTTACAACAAGGCAGTAAAGTAAAACTGCATCCTGTTTACAACAAGGCAGTAAAGTAAAACTGCATCCTGTTTACAACAAGGCAGTAAAGTAAAACTGTATCCTGTTTACAACAAGGCAGTAAAGTAAAACTGTATCCTGTTTACAACAAGGCAGTAAAGTAAAACTGTATCCTGTTTACAACAAGGCAGTAAAGTAAAACTGCATCCTGTTTACAACAAGGCAGTAAAGTAAAACTGCATCCTGTTTACAACAAGGCAGTAAAGTAAAACTGCATCCTGTGTACAAGGCAGTAAAGTAAAACTGTATCCTGTTTACAACAAGGCAGTAAAGTAAAACTGCATCCTGTTTACAACAAGGCAGTAAAGTAAAACTGTATCCTGTTTACAACAAGGCAGTAAAGTAAAACTGCATCCTGTTTACAACAAGGCAGTAAAGTAAAACTGCATCCTGTTTACAAAAAGGCAGTAAAGTAAAACTGCATCCTGTGTACAACAAGGCAGTAAAGTAAAACTGCATCCTGTTTACAACAAGGCAGTAAAGTAAAACTGTATCCTGTTTACAACAAGGCAGTAAAGTAAAACTGTATCCTGTTTACAACAAGGCAGTAAAGTAAAACTGCATCCTGTTTACAACAAGGCAGTAAAGTAAAACTGTATCCTGTTTACAACAAGGCAGTAAAGTAAAACGGCATCCTGTTTACAACAAGGCAGTAAAGTAAAACTGTATCCTGTTTACAACAAGGCAGTAAAGTAAAACTGCATCCTGTTTACAACAAGGCAGTAAAGTAAAACTGCAAAAAAACGTGGCAAAGAAATGTACTTGATATCCTGAATACAAAACGTCGGGGCAAATCCAACACAACACATCACTGAGTATCACTCTTCATATTTTCAAGCATGGTGGTGGCTGCATCATGTTATGGGTGTGCTTGTCATCGGCAAGGACTAGTTTTTTTTTGTTTAAGGATAAAACAAAATGGAATAGAGGAAAGCACAGGTAGAATCCATTACATTTACATTACATTTAAGTCATTTAGCAGATGCTCTTATCCAGAGCGACTTACAAATTGGTGCATTCACCTTATGACATCAAACCGGGTTCAGTCTGCTTTCCAACAGACACCTTTCAGGAGGACAATAACCCAAAACACAAAGACAAATATAGACTGGAGTTGCTTACCAAGACGACATTGAATGCACATTGAATGCTTCCGAGTGGCCTAGTTACATTTGTTTATTATTTATTTAAAATCGTCTTGAAAATGTCTGTCTAGCAATGATCAACAACCAACTTGAAGAATTTTATAAAAGAATAATGTGTAAATATAAATCCAGGTTAGAGACTTAACCAGAAATACTCTCAGCTCTTAGAGACTCACCCATAAAGACTCACAGCTCTTAGAGACTCACCCATAAAGACTCACAGCTCTTAGAGACTCACCCATAAAGACTCACAGCTCTTAGAGACTCACCCATAAAGACTCACAGCTCTTAGAGACTCACCCATAAAGACTCACAGCTCTTAGAGACTCACCCATAAAGACTCACAGCTCTTAGAGACTCACCCAAAAAGACTCACAGCTCTTAGAGACTCACCCATAAAGACTCACAGCTCTTAGAGACTCACCCAAAAAGACTCACAGCTCTTAGAGACTCACCCATAAATACTCACAGCTCTTAGAGACTCACCCAGAAAGACTCACAGCTCTTAGAGACTCACCCATAAAGACTCACAGCTCTTAGAGACTCACCCAGAAAGACTCACAGCTCTTAGAGACTCACCCATAAAGACTCACAGCTCTTAGAGACTTAACCAAAAAATACTCACAGCTCTTAGAGACTCACCCATAAAGACTCTCAGCTCTTAGAGACTCACCCATAAAGACTCACAGCTCTTAGAGACTCACCCATAAAGACTCACAGCTCTTAGAGACTTAACCAAAAATACTCACAGCTCTTAGAGACTTAACCCAAAATATTCACAGCTCTTAGAGACTTAACCAAAAATACTCACAGCTCTTCGAGACTCACCCATAAAGACTCTCAGCTCTTAGAGACTCACCCATAAAGACTCACAGCTCTTAGAGACTCACCCATAAAGACTCACAGCTCTTAGAGACTTAACCAAAAATACTCACAGCTCTTAGAGACTTAACCAAAAATACTCACAGCTGTAATTGATGCCAAAGGTGATTTTCTTTCAACTAGGCAAGTCAGTTAAGAACAAATTCTTATTTTCAATGACAGCCTAGGAACAGAGAGATAACTGCCTTGTTCAGGGGCAGTACGACCAATTTTCACCTTGTCAGCTCGGGATTCAATCTTGCAACCTTTCGGTTACTAGTCCAATGCTCTAACCACTAGGCTATCTGCCGCCCCCTTGACTGAGGGGTCGGAAAACTTATGTCAATTAGATATTTCTGTATTTAATTTTCAATAAATTAGCAAAAATTCTAAAAACATGTTTTCATTTTGTCATTATGTGGTATTGTGTGTACAGTCATGGCCAAATGTTTTGAGAATGACACAAATATACATTTTCAATGTCTGCTGCCTCAGTTTGTATGATGGCAATTTGCATTTACTCCAGAATGTTATGAAGGGTGATCAGTTTAATTGAAATTAATTGCAAAGTCCCTATTTGCCATGCAAGGACCAGCTCAGTTGGTAGAGCATGGCGCTTGTAACGCCAGGGTAGTGGGTTCGATCCCCGGGACCACCCATACGTAGAATGTATGCACACATGACTGTAAGTCGCTTTGGATAAAAGCGTCTGCTAAATGGCATATATTATAAGGACCAGCTGGCATCATGTCAGTGATTCTCTCGTTAACACAGTTGTGAGTGTTGACGAGGACAAGGCTGGAGATCACTCTGTCATGCTGATTGAGTTCGAATAACAGATTAGAGGCTTCAAAAGATGGGTGGTGCTTGGAATCATTGTTCTTCCTCTGTCAACCATGGTTACCTGCAAGGAAACATGTGCCTTCATCATTGCTTTGCACAAAAAGGGCTTCACAGGCAAGGATATTGCTGCCAGTAAGATTGCACTTAAATCAACCATTTATCGGATCATCAAGAACTTCAAGGAGAGCGGTTCAATTGTTGTGAAGAAGGCTTCAAGGTGCCCAAGAAAGTCCAGCAAGCGCCAGGACCTTCTCCTAAAGTTAATTCAGCTGTGGGATCGGGGCACCACCAGTACAGAGCTGCTCAGGAATGGCAGCAGGCAGGTGTGAGTGCATCTGCACGCACAGTGAGGTGAAGACTTTTGGAGGATGTTCTGGTGTCAAGAAGGGCAGCAAAGAAGCCACTTCTCTCCAGGAAAAACATCAGGGACAGACTGATATTCTGCAAAAGGTACATGGATTGGACTGCTGAGGACTGGGGTAAAGTCATTTTCTCTGATGAATCCCCTTTCTGATTATTTGGGGCATCCGGAAAAAAGCTTGTCCGGAGAAGACAAGGTGAGCGCTACCATCAGTCCCGTGTCATGCCAACAGTAAAGCATCCTGAGGCCATAAATGTGTGGGGTTGCTTCTCAGCTAAGGGATTGGGCTCACTCACAATTTTGCCTAAGAACACAGCCATGAATAAAGAATGGTACCAACACATCCTCTGAGAGCAACTTCTTCCAACCATCCAGGAACAGTTTGGTGATGAACAATGCCTTTTCCAGCATGATGGAGCACCTTGCCATAAGGCAAAAGTGATAACTAAGTGGCTCGGGGAACAAAACATTGATATTTTGGGTCCATGGCCAGGAAACTCCCCAGATCTTAATCCCACTTGTGGTCAATCCTCAAGAGGCGGGTGGACAAACAAAAACCCACAAATTCTGACAAACTCCAAGCATTGATTATGAAAGAATGGGCGGCCATCAGTCAGGATGACTCCAGGTTATCTGACTCCTGACTCCAATTAGCTTTTGGAGAAGTCATTAGCCTCGGGGGGTTCACATACTTTTTCCCAACCTACACTGTGAATGTTTAAATTATGTATTCAATACAGACAAGACAAATACGTTAATTTGTGCGTTATTAGTTTTAAGCAGACTGTGTTTTTTGTCTGTTGTTGTGACTTAGATGAAGATCAGATCAAATTTTATGACCATTTTACGCAGAAATCCAGATAATTCCAAAGGGTTCACGTCCTTTATCTTGCCTCTGTATATTTTTATTCTACATCTGATCTAAATGGTTAGTAGGGCTACACTGCTACAGTCCATAACATGCCGACTGTCCTGGTCACCTGTCTGTTTCATTCAGACCTCTCTCTGCTTAGTGACCCAAAGAGATTAAATGTCCCAAGGACACAGACTGTCCCTGTCCCCTGTTAGACTGGCCCTCTCCCCTGTCCTCTGCTAATCTCCACTGCCTATCGCCTGCCTGGCTGTCTCTCTGCCTGTCTGTCTGCTCTGCCTGTGAAGAGATGTGATCCTCCCCCAGAAGAAGAGAGGGGTTTGTATGTAAATAAGCAGTAGAGATATAGGGAACAGCAAGCATCAACTGAACCTCCGTCTCCCTGTAAACTCATCGTGTTCAACTGAACCTCCGTCTCCCTGTAAACTCATCGTGTTCAACTGAACCTCCGTCTCCCTGTAAACTCATCGTGTCCAACTGAACCCCCGTATCCCTGTAAACTCATCGTGTTCAACTGAACCTCCGTCTCCCTGTAAACTCATCGTGTCCAACTGAACCTCCGTATCCCTGTAAACTCATCGTGTCCAACTGAACCTCCGTCTCCCTGTAAACTCATCGTGTTCAACTGAACCTCCGTCTCCCTGTAAACTCATCGTGTTCAACTGAACCTCCGTGTCCCTGTAAACTCATTGTGTTCAACTGAACCTCCGTCTCCCTGTAAACTCATCGTGTTCAACTGAACCCCCGTCTCCCTGTAAACTCATCGTGTCCAACTGAACCTCCGTATCCCTGTAAACTCATCGTGTCCAACTGAACCTCCGTCTCCCTGTAAACTCATCGTGTTCAACTGAACCTCCGTCTCCCTGTAAACTCATCGTGTTCAACTGAACCTCCGTCTCCCTGTAAACTCATCGTGTTCAACTGAACCTCCGTCTCCCTGTAAACTCATCGTGTCCAACTGAACCTCCGTCTCCCTGTAAACTCATCGTGTTCAACTGAACCTCCGTCTCCCTGTAAACTCATCGTGTTCATCTGAACCTCCGTCTCCCTGTAAACTCATCGTGTTCATCTGAACCTCCGTCTCCCTGTAAACTCATCGTGTTCAACTGAACCTCCGTCTCCCTGTAAACTCATCGTGTTCAACTGAACCTCCGTCTCCCTGTAAACTCATCGTGTGCAACTGAACCTCCGTTTCCCTGTAAACTCATCGTGTTGGCTAATGGGGATCCAAATAAATCAAATAGGGCAGTGTGCAGTGCGATAGCGGTTACATCATGTGCAGTGGGCAGTGGGCAGTGTGATAGCGGTTACATCATGTGCAGTGGGCAGTGTGCAGTGTGCAGTGGGCAGTGTGCAGTGTGCAGTGTGCAGTGGGCAGTGTGCAGTGGGCAGTGGGCAGTGTGATAGCGGTTGCATCATGTGCAGTGGGCAGTGGGCAGTGTGATAGCGGTTGCATCATGTGCAGTGTGCAGTGTGCAGTGGGCAGTGTGCAGTGGGCAGTGTGCAGTGGGCAGTGGGCAGTGGGCAGTGTGCAGTGGGCAGTGGGCATTGGGCAGTGGGCAGTGTGCAGTGGGCAGTGGGCAGTGGGCAGTGGGCAGTGTGCAGTGGGCAGTGTGCAGTGGGCAGTGGGCAGTGTGCAGTGGGCAGTGGGCAGTGGGCAGTGTGCAGTGGGCAGTGGGCAGTGGGCAGTGTGCAGTGGGTCTAGGGTGTCGGGTAAGGTGGAGGTGACATGCTCCTTAACTAGCCTCTCAAAGCACTTCATGACGAGAGAAGTGAGTGCTACGGTCATTGGTTCAGTTACCTTCACTTTATTGGGTACAGGAACAATGGTGGCCATCTTGAAGCAAGTGGTGACAGCAGACTGGGATAGGGAGAGGTTGAATATGTTGGTAAACACTCCAGCCAGCTGCTCTGCACATGCTCAGAGGATGTGGCTTGGGATGCTGTCTGGGGCTGGCAGCTTAGCGAGGGTTAACATGCCTAAATGTATGACTCACTTTGACCACAGAGAACGAGAGCTCACAGTCCTCGTGAACAGAGAGGGCACTGTGTTTTCCACCGGCATTCCTTTTATAATCCATGATTATTTGGAGTCCCTGCCACATACGTCTCGTGTCTGCCGTTGAATTGCAACTGGACTTTGTCCCTGTCGTTTTGCCTGTTTGACTTACAGAGGGAAAAACAATCAAAACAACTGTGAAGCATAGATTCCGTTTGGAACAGACCAACGTTGAACAGTCCTTACCACACGGGTACGTTCTGTTAAACCGTCTGCCTATAGGAGGGGAGGAGCTAAATGGAGGTGTGATCTGATTTGCGGAAGCTTTGTAGACGTCCTGGGCAGTAGAAATGTTTCAGCTCGACGAGTGAGTAGGAGATCATAAAACTTCGATAGGGTTTTCCTCGGATTTCCTTTATTAAAGTCCCCAACTATTTACATGTTTTCATTTTATTTTATTTTATTTTACCTTTATTTAACTTTAACTATTTAACTTTAACAGTTAAGAAAAAAATCTTATTTACAATGATGACCTACACCGGCCAAACCCGGACGACGCTGGGCCTATTGTGCGCAGCCCTATGGGACTCCCAATCACGGGCCGGTTATATCAGGCCCAATCTCGGGCCGGTTCTTTCGGGCCCAATCACGGGCCGGTTGTTTCGTCCCCAATCACGGGCCGGTTCTTTCGGGCCCAATCACGGGCCGGTTGTATCGGGCCCAATCACGGGCCGGTTGTTTCGTCCCCAATCACGGGCCGGTTCTTTCGGGCCCAATCACGGGCCGGTTGTTTCGTCCCCAATCACGGGCCGGTTGTATCGGGCCCAATCACGGGCCGGTTCTTTCGGGTCCAATCACGGGCCGGTTCTTTCGGGCCCAATCACGGGCCGGTTGTATCGGGCCCAATCAGGGGCCGGTTGATTCGGGCCCAATCACGGGCCGGTTGTATCGGGCCCAATCACCGGCCGGTTGTGCGCCACCCTATGGGACTCCCAATCACAGGCCAGGTTGTATCGGGCCCAATCACGGGCCGGTTGTATCGGGCCCAATCACGGGCCGGTTGTGCGCCACCCTATGGGACTCCCAATCACAGGCCAGGTTGTATCGGGCCCAATCACGGGCCGCCTATAATAAATGCGGCCTCAGGATATACAGTTTCCAGTTTGCACAAAAGTCCAGTGTCGGCTCTCGAGAGCCTCCGTGTCGGTTTTGGTCGAATAACCACGGCCGTGACGATGACCAAAGATAATTATCTCGGGAGGTAATGCCGTCGGCATTTGATGGTGAAATATTCCAGATAGTGAGAACAAAAGGACTTGAGAAGGATGGAGAACCCTGTTGGCTGAATGGACGGGGACCACAATTACTGTATTGTTAACATGAGTAGTTAATCATGAAACATACACCTCCACATTTCTTTTCCCCAGAGAGTTCATTCTTCCTGTCTTCCCAAAGGATGGAGAACCCTGCTGGCTGAATGGATGGGGACAGTATATATTCAGAGAGAGCCATGATTCTGAGTATGTTTACAGTCCCTCTGAAAGGAGCTTCTTGCCCTGAGCTTGTCTACCTCATTGCCTAGGGACTGAACGTAGGCGCGTAATGTACTCGGAAGCTGTGGATGGTATGCCTCCTGAGTCTGACTAAAAGCACACTTCTTATTCCTCTTCTCCGGCGACGCCGTCTTGGGATGAATGGAATTGCCTCGGGAAGTTTAAACAAAAGAGTCAATTCAGGGAATTAGATTTTCTGGTCGAAATGCTGGTGAGTGACTGCCGATCCAATATCCCAAAGTTATTTCCCGGCTGTAGGTAATAATGCAAGTAATGTTCTGAGCAAATAATGTAAGAAATAACACAGAAAGAAACTAAAATATACTGCAATGTTGGCTAGGAGCTGGAGACGACCATTGCTTCACTCCAAAAATCTTCCCTGGGCCTCTACCAGTAGCAGTGGTGGTTGTGTTTTTAGTGTGGGGGGAAACCCTTCATGGCTAACTAACAGGCCAGTGACAGTTCATGGGTAACTAACAGGCCAGTGACAGTTCATGGGTAACTAACAGGCCAGTGACAGTTCATGGGTAACTAACAGGCCAGTGACAGTTACAGTGACCTTGATGAGGAGGTCAACATTTATTCAAATGTCTGTAGCGCAAAAAAAAAGAGACTCTAAGACACACTTTTCCCACGAAGGTTGATTATTTATCCAATTTGAAAAGGAAAGTGTGCTCCACTCCAATCTCCACGCAACTCTCAGACCATCACAACTTCTAGTGGTTGAAGAATTGTATTACCATCAAATATTGTTATTTGAGGGTACATTGGGGTTTTCGACCGACAGGAATTATAAATCAAATCAAATCAAATCAAATTTATTTATATAGTCCTTCGTACATCAGCTGATATCTCAAAGTGCTGTACAGAAACCCAGCCTAAAACCCCAAACAGCAAACAATGCAGGTGTAAAAGCACGGTGGCTAGGAAAAACTCCCTAGAAAGGCCAAAACCTAGGAAGAAACCTAGAGAGGAACCGGGCTATGTGGGGTGGCCAGTCCTCTTCTGGCTGTGCCGGGTAGAGATTATAACAGAACATGACATTGGGGTTTTCGACCGACAGGAATTATAAATCAAATCAAATCAAATCAAATTTATTTATATAGCCCTTCGTACATCAGCTGATATCTCAAAGTGCTGTACAGAAACCCAGCCTAAAACCCCAAACAGCAAACAATGCAGGTGTAAAAGCACGGTGGCTAGGAAAAACTCCCTAGAAAGGCCAAAACCTAGGAAGAAACCTAGAGAGGAACCGGGCTATGTGGGGTGGCCAGTCCTCTTCTGGCTGTGCCGGGTAGAGATTATAACAGAACATGACCAAGATGTTCAAATGTTCATAAATGACCAGCATGGTCGAATAATAATAAGGCAGAACAGTTGAAACTGGAGCAGCAGCAGTCAGGTGGACTGGGGACAGCAAGGAGCCATCATGTCAGGTAGTCCTGGGGCACGGTCCTAGGGCTCAGGTCCTCCGAGAGAGAGAAAGAAAGAGAGAATTAGAGAGAGCATATGTGGGGTGGCCAGTCCTCTTCTGGCTGTGCCGGGTGGAGATTATAACAGAACGTGGCCAAGATGTTCAAATGTTCATAAATGACCAGCATGGTTGAATAATAGTAAGGCAGAACAGTTGAAACTGGAGCAGGAGCATGGCCAGGTGGACTGGGGACAGCAAGGAGTCCTCATGTCAGGTAGTCCTGGGACATGGTCCTAGGGCCCAGGCCAGTTGAAACTGGAGCAGCAGCATGGCCAGGTGGACTGGGGACAGCAAGGAGTCATCATGTCGTCCTGGGGCATGGTCCTAGGGCTCAGGTCCTCCGAGAGAGAGAAAGAAAGAGAGAAGGAGAGAATTAGAGAACGCACACTTAGATTCACACAGGACACCGAATAGGACAGGAGAAGTACTCCAGATATAACAAACTGACCCTAGCCCCCCGACACATAAACTACTGCAGCATAAATACTGGAGGCTGAGACAGGAGGGGTCAGGAGACACTGTGGCCCCATCAGAGGACACCCCCGGACAGGGCCAAACAGGAAGGATATAACCCCACCCACTT
>NC_068421.1:98378008-98420508 GCF_023373465.1 Oncorhynchus keta | reverse complement strand
CACATCAACAACCATGAAAAAGGTTGACTCTCTCTCCCTCAGTTATACACATCAACAACCATGAAAAGGTCGACTCTCTCTCCCTCAGTTATACACATCAACAACCATGAAAAGGTCGGCTCTCTCCCTCAGTTATACACATCAACAACCATGAAAAGGTCTCTCTCTCCCTCAGTTATACACATCAACAACCATGAAAAGGTCATCAGTTATACACATCAACAACCATGAAAAGGTTGACTCTCTCTCTCAGTTATACACATCAACAACCATGAAAAGGTCGACTCTCTCTCCCTCAGTTATACACATCAACAACCATGAAAAGGTTGACTCTCTCCCTCAGTTATACACATCAACAACCATGAAAAGGAAGGCTCTCTCTCCCTCAGTTATACACATCAACAACCATGAAAAGGTCGACTCTCTCTCTCAGTTATACACATCAACAACCATGAAAAGGTTGACTCTCTCTCCTCAGTTATACACATCAACAACCATGAAAAGGTCGACTCTCCTCAGTTATACACATCAACAACCATGAAAAGGTTGACTCTCTCTCTCAGTTATACACATCAACAACCATGAAAAGGTTGACTCTCTCCCTCAGTTATACACATCTCTCTCTCTCTCAGTTATACACATCAACAACCATGAAAACTCTCTCCCCTCAGGTCGACTCTCTCTCTCCCTCAGTTATACACATCAACAACCATGAAAAGGTTGACTCTCTCTCTCAGTTATACACATCAACAACCATGAAAAGGTTGACTCTCTCTCCCTCAGTTATACACATCAACAACCATGAAAAGGTTGACTCTCTCCCTCAGTTATACACATCAACAACCATGAAAAGGTTGACTCTCTCTCCCTCAGTTCTACAGGCTCTCTCTCCCTCAGTTATACACATCAACAACCATGAAAACCATGGTCGACTCTCTCTCTCAGTTATACACATCAACAACCATGAAAAGGTCGACTCTCTCTCCTCAGTTATACACATCAACAACCATGAAAAGGTTGACTCTCTCTCTCTCAGTTATAGTTATACACATCAACAACCATGAAAAGTTATGACTCTCTCTCCCTCAGTTATACACATCAACAACCATGAAAAGGTCGACTCTCTCTCCCTCAGTTATACACATCAACAACCATGAAAAGGTTGACTCTCTCTCTCAGTTATACACATCAACAACCATGAAAAGGTTGACTCTCTCTCCCTCAGTTATACACATCAACAACCATGAAAAGGTCGAAAAAGGTCTCTCTCCCTCAGTTATACACATCAACAATCATGAAAAGGTCGACTCTCTCTCCCTCAGTTATACACATCAACAATCATGAAAAGGTTGACTCTCTCTCCCTCAGTTATACACATCAACAACCATGAAAAGGTCGGCTCTCTCTCCCTCAGTTCTACACATCAACAACCATGAAAAGGTCGACTCTCTCTCCCTCAGTTATACACATCAACAATCATGAAAAGGTTGACTCTCTCCCCTCAGTTATACACATCAACAACCATGAAAAGGTTGTTCTACACATCAACAACCATGAAAGGTCTCTCCTCCCCTCAGTTATACACATCAACAACCATGAAAAGGTCGACTCTCTCTCCCTCAGTTATACACATCAACAACCATGAAAAGGTCGACTCTCTCTCCCTCAGTTATACACATCAACAACCATGAAAAGGTCGACTCTCTCTCCCTCAGTTCTACACATCAACAAAAACAACATCCAACAACTAATGCCAGAGCAAGATGAGCTAAAATCTAACTAGGGAACCTTAGATAAACCCTCTCAAACGTTTTCAGTTAATTGTGATAAAGGATGGGGAATAGTAGCGTGCTCATCAATCTGCAGCTTGCCTGCCAATGCGTAATTCTTCAGGAAACGGACGTGGCTTCACACTGATTTCATGAAAATGGTGGAAAATATGGAGCCGAAGCACGACAAGAGCGGGATACAAATTCATTTGCTTTAACTAATTATGACAAATGTTAAGAAAATGTTGATCAATGGGATAAAGCAACGACTTTTCAAATAATTTACCCGAATAACGACCTAACGTTTTTTCGACTGGATTATTCACCTCATTCTTAATTTAGCTAAGCGGTATAGTTGTTGTGCATTCTCAATGGACATTTGGGTGCTTTCTTAAATTCGCTCTGGCTATCTACTCCGATTTCAGAGCACTCTAGTTTGAGTGTACCAGAGCGCATAATAATGAATTTACAAGCTCTCAACACCCATTGAAAATTGGCCGATGTCTGTAAACATCAGCCACAAAAGCATACTGTTGCCAGCACCAGTTACATTCACCAACGCTCTGGATAACATGAAAACTGCCTAACCAGCTCTGTGAGTAAAATGGTCAGAGTGGTCTCATTTGTGTCTGGAAGTAGCTAGCAAGCTAGCCAACGTTATCTTGGGTCCTTGACTGCCGTTGTAAGGCCAGAACGCTCAAATCAACCCTACTCCTGTCCAGTGTCTGAATTTACTAACGGGCAATCTGACAACGCTCTGAACGAGCGCACTCTGGCACTCCAGATTGAATTTAAGAACACACCCGAAGTCGTAAAATGTCTAACTACTCATTTGTTACGCTAACTAGCTAGCGAGAGGTTGCATAGCAACAACATCAACTTCAGGTAGACAGGTGAAGAGCGCTCAACTTGAAAGGATAGCGTTTGTTTACAGTATATTAAAATGAACTAATAGTATATACTCATTAAGTATGTAGTATACAGTATGTTAGTATGGGTATTCGAACACAGTTGTTGTGTTTTTAGCTTGCTAAATAAATAGCTAGCTACAAAGTGGGGTGGTGGGCGACTTCATCAGTTGATACATGTATTCTTGTTGTCCAGTACTAACACTCATTGGCCCCTTGAAATGACCATGCAGAAACACAAATTAACAAAACAAATCTGAAAAATCTCCTCAACATGGTCAACTGTGAAACACTATGTAAGTAGAAGAGTCAGAGTGTTTTCCCTCCCTGCCGAGGTCCTGTTCTCATGGACACTGGTCTAAAGTAGTGCACTGCCTATAAAGGGAGTAGGGGCAATTTGGACCTGGACAATGGATGTAAGAGCCATCCAATTAAACAAAGCCAGAGGACATGACAGGAATTTGCCTAGAGCTCAATGCCATGGTTACCACCACTACTGCTAGTCTCCACTGGTCCTCTCTCTATCCCTCTCTCTCTCTCTCTCTCTCTCTCTCTACTCTCTCTCCATCCCTCTCCTCTCCTCTACCTTCCTCCCCCTCGCTCTTTCTGTGTGTTCTCTCCCTCCATCCCTCTCTCTCTCTCTACTCTCTCTCCCTGTACTCTCTCTCTCTACTCTCTCCATCCTTCTCTCTCTCTCTACTCTCTCTCCCTGTACTCTCTCTCCATCCTTCTCTCTTCTCTACCTTCCTCCCCCTCACTCTTTCTCCCTGTTCTCTCTCTCCATCCCTCTATCTCCCTCCATCCCCCTCTCTCTCTCCATCCCTCTCTCTCTCTCTACTCTCTCTCCATCCCCCTCTCTCCCTCCATCCCCATCTCTCCCTCCATCCCCCTCTCTCTCTCCATCCCTCTCTCTCTCTCCTCTCTCTCCATCCCCCTCTCTCCCTCCATCCCCCTCTCTCCCTCCCTCCCCCTCTCTCTTTCTCTGTGTTCTCTCTCTCCATCCCTCTCTCTCCCTCCATCCCCCTCTCTCTCTCCCTCCCTCTCTCTCTCTCTCCTCTCTCTCCATCCCCCTCTCTCCCTCCATCCCCCTCTCTCCCTCCATCCCTCTCTCTCTCTCTACTCTCTCTCCATCCCCCTCTCTCCCTCCATCCCCCTCTCTCCCTCCATCCCCCTCTCTCTCTCCATCCCTCTCTCTCTCTCTACTCTCTCTCTACTCTCTCTCCCTGTACTCTCTCTCCATCCCTCTCTTCTCTACCTTCCTCCCCCTCTCTCTTTCTCTGTGTTCTCTCTCCATCCCCCTCTCTCTCTCCATCCCTCTGTCTCTCTCTCTCCTTCCATCCCCTCTCTCTCTCCCCCTCTGTCCCCTCTCTCCCTCCATCCCCCTCTCTCTCTCTCCCTGTATCCTCCCATCCCTCTCCTCCATCCCCCCTCTCTCCCTCCATCCCCTCTCTCTCTCCATCTCTCTCTCTCTCTCTCTCTCTCTCTCTCTCTCTCTCTCTCTCTCTCTCTCTCTCTCTCTCTCTCTCTCTCTACTCTCTCTCCCTCCCTCCCTCCCTCAGGGCTTTTGATTCGACAACAAATAGAATTGACTTCCGATGACCAAATTATGTTAAACCTGATTAGTAAACCGTCATTGTTCGTCTCAGATTTCTATTTTGAACAGATGAACAAATGATTTCTTCATAATGTTTGTAATGGTTGAGGCGTGGTGGGGTATTAGGTAGCTACTAAACCCATTTAGAGCCGGCATTAAGGAGAACTGAGATCGTTTTCATGGTAAACAGCAGACCTCATTACAATTATGAAAAGAAATGACTGGAAATCATCTGGAACTTGCTTCTTTCTGCTGGTCAGGAAAACACTTATCTTCTCAGAGTTTGATTTCACATTTCCATAACGTGTTCAGTTTCTATTGTTAAAAAGGGGAAAATCCACTCCAAAAAAAATGATATTTTATTTTATTAGTTCCCTGTTGACGAAGTGCCAAAAATTGTTTTGCATGTCAGCAGTGAAGTTTTCAAGATATTGGACTTTCAAGAAGCAAAGTGTCACATCGTGATGATGCTAAATGTGTGGATTTTCGCTTTATTTTTAAGAATTGTTAATCGCTCTATTTTCTAATGTTGTATTTTGCAGCATCTGGACTTAGAATATGTGGACAACTACAAACACTTAGGTGTCTGGTTAGACTGTAAACTCTCCTTCCAGACCCACATCAAACATCTCCAATCTCAAGTTACATCTATAATTGGCTTCCTATTTCGCAAACAAAGCCCCCTTCACTCATGCTGCCAAACATACCCTCGTAAAACTGACCATCCTACCGATCCTTGACTTCGGCGATGTCATTTACAAAATATCCTGCAACACTCTACTCAGCAAATTGGATGGAGTCTATCACAGTGCCATCCGCTTTGTCACCAAAGCCTACTACCCACCACTGCGACCAGTATGCTCTCCTTGGCTGGCCCTCGCTTCATGTTCGTCACCAAACCCACTGGCTCCAGGTCCTCTATAAGTCTTTGCTAGGTAAAGTCCCTCCTTATCTCAGCACACTGGTCACCATAGCAGCACCCACCCGTAGCATGCGCTCCAGCAGGTATATTTCACTGGTCATCCCCAAAGCCAACGCCTCGTTTGGCCGCCTTTCCTTCCAGTTATCTGCTGCCAATGACTGGAACAAATTGCAAAAATCACTGAAACTGGAGACTCATATCTCCCTCACTAACTTTAAGCATCGGCTGTCAGAGCAGCTCACAGACCATTGTACCTGTACATAGCCCATCTGTAAATAGCCCACCCAACTACCTCATCCCCATATTGTTATTTATTTTTTGCTCCTTTGCACCCCAGTATCTCTACTTGCACATTCATCTTCTGCACATCTACCTTTCCAGAGTTTAATTGATAAATTGTAATTATTTTGCCACTATGGCCTATTTATTGCCTCACCTCCTTAATCTTACTACATTTGCACACACTGTATATAGACCTTTTCTATTGTGTTATTGACTGTACGTTTGTTTATTCCATGTATATCTCTGTGTTGTTGTTTTTGTCGCACAGCTTTGCTTTATCTTGGCCAGGTCACAGTTGTAAATGAGAACTTGTTCTCAACTGGCCTACCTGGTTAAATAAAGGTGAAATAAAAAATAAATAAATACATTTTAAAAAGTGTAAAAAGTTAAGTATTTGGTCCCATATTCACAGCACATAATCAAGATTGTGACTCTACACATTTGTTGGATGCATTTGCTGATTGTTTTGGTTGTGTTTCAGATTATTTTGTGCCCAATATAAATGAATTTTAAATCATGTATTGTGAGGCTTTAACAAGACGCATCTGTATAGCGTCCTCGAACTTTAAAAAAATGTTAAGGTTATTTTGACAGGGTTTACCTGTTCGTTAACTTCAGTGAGTTGGAAGTTAAAACTTCTCTTTTATTGCCAAAACAATAAGATGCCCAATCTTGTCTCAGACAAGGAAAAGTTCCCCCCTCTGACAGTCCTTCTTCGGCCTCGGCGGATGCTAGCTCCGGAGAAGCACCAGCGTGGTTCAGAATGGATGCTAGCTCCGGAGAAGCACCAGCATGGTTCAGAATGGATGCTAGCTCCGGAGAAGCACCAGCGTGGTTCAGAATGGATGCTAGCTCAGAGAAGCACCAGCATGGTTCAGAATGGATGCTAGCTCCAGAGAAGCACCAGCATGGTTCAGAATGGATGCTAGCTCCAGAGAAGCACCAGCATGGTTCAGAATGGATGCTAGCTCCGGAGAAGCACCAGCATGGTTCAGAATGGATGCTAGCTCCGGAGAAGCACCAGCATGGTTCAGAATGGATGCTAGCTCCGGAGAAGCACCAGCATGGTTCAGAATGGATGCTAGCTCCGGAGAAGCACCAGCATGGTTCAGAATGGATGCTAGCTCCGGAGAAGCACCAGCATGGTTCAGAATGGATGCTAGCTCCGGAGAAGCACCAGCATGGTTCAGAATGGATGCTAGCTCCGGAGAAGCACCAGCATGGTTCAGAATGGATGCTAGCTCCGAAGAAGCACCAGCATGGTTCAGAATGGATGCTAGCTCCGGAGAAGCACCAGCATGGTTCAGAATGGATGCTAGCTCGGAAGAAGCACCAGCATGGTTCAGAATGGATGCTAGCTCGGAAGAAGCACCAGCATGGTTCAGAATGGATGCTAGCTCGGAAGAAGCACCAGCATGGTTCAGAATGGATGCTAGCTCGGAAGAAGCACCAGCATGGTTCAGAATGGATGCTAGCTCGGAAGAAGCACCAGCATGGTTCAGAATGGATGCGAGCTCGGAAGAAGCACCAGCATGGTTCAGAATGGAGATGGAGGAACAAAAATCCAAGAAACACTTTCTGAACGCATCAGCAAAATGGATGTGCTTGTCGATAAACTCCACGAAGACCAGAAAGTCACAAAGGGGCGAGTGACAAAGTTAGAAAAAGACCAGGCTGCCATCCTGGACGTCCACGAGGACTTGGATCAAAAGTACAAGAAGTTGGAAGAAAAATAAACTGGAGGAGAAATGTAATTCTTAAGAAAGTTTCCAAAAGTGCTCGAAGTTCAGATTTCAAGATTTCCCTGAGACTGTGGAGGGAAGAGACGCCATCTGCTTTCTACAGGAATAGATTCCCAAAATTCTGGACCATTCCGCGCTCCCACTGGAAATCGAGAGGGCCCATCGCACGCTACGGAGGCGGCTGTCTGGCCAGGTTGCACCGAGGTCATTTGTAAATACATTTCTATGGTACCAGGACACTGTCCGCATCCTCTCTGCTGCTCGAGCAAAGGGAGAGCTCAAGTACAGAGATGCCAGAATCATGATCGTTCCGGATCTTTCTACCATACTACACAACAGGAGGATGGCCTTCTCCTTGTTGAAGAGACTTCTGGTCAGGTTGGCTTGGCATACGGCCTGCGCTACCCAGCGACCTTGTGGATCGAAACCAAGAATGGTGACACATTGAACTCTGTGAAGACGGCTGAAACATACATGAGGAAAGACCTCCTGACTTGTTCACTACATCATGAGGAAAGACCTCACACCTACTACATCATGAGGAAAGAACTCCCTGACTTGTTCACGCCTACTACATCATGAGGAAAGAACTCCCTGACTTGTTCACTACATCATGAGGAAAGAACTCCTGACTTGTTCACTACATCATGAGGAAAGAACTCCCTGACTTGTTCACGCCTACATCATGAGGAAAGAACTCCTACTGTTCACTTCATGAGGAAAGACCTCCTTCACGCCTACTACATCATGAGGAAAGACCTCCCTGACCTGTTCACGCCCACTACATCATGAGGAAAGAACTCCCTGACTTGTTCACTACATCATGAGGAAAGAACTCCCTGACTTGTTCACTACATCATGAGGAAAGAACTCCCTGACCTGTTCACGCCTACTACATCATGAGGAAAGACCTCCCTGACTTGTTCCTACTACATCATGAGGAAAGAACTCCCTGACCTGTTCACGCCTACTACATCATGAGGAAAGACCTCCCTGACTTGTTCACTACATCATGAGGAAAGAACTCCCTGACTTGTTCACTACATCATGAGGAAAGACCTCCCTGACTTGTTCACTACATCATGAGGAAAGACCCCTGACTTGTTCACGCCTACTACATCATGAGGAAAGAACTCCTGACTTGTTCACGCCTACTACATCATGAGGAAAGAACTCCCTGACGTGTCACGCCTACTACATCATGAGGAAAGAACTCCCTGACTTGTTCACTACATCATGAGGAAAGACCTCCCTGACGTGTTCACGCCCACTACATCATGAGGAAAGACCTCCCTGACTTGTTCACTACATCATGAGGAAAGAACTCCCTGACGTGTCCACGCCTACAACATCATGAGGAAAGAACTCCTGACTGTCCACGCCTTACTACATCATGAGGAAAGACCTCCCTGACTTGTTCACGCCTACTACATCATGAGGAAAGAACTCCCTGACTTGTTCACGCCTACTACATCATGAGGAAAGACCTCCCTGACCTGTTCCACGCCCACTACATCATGAGGAAAGAACTCCCTGACTTGTTCACTACATCATGAGGAAAGAACTCCCTGACTTGTTCACTACATCATGAGGAAAGAACTCCCTGACCTGTTCACGCCTACTACATCATGAGGAAAGACCTCCCTGACTTGTTCCTACTACATCATGAGGAAAGAACTCCCTGACCTGTTCACGCCTACTACATCATGAGGAAAGACCTCCTGACTTGTTCACTACATCATGAGGAAAGAACTCCCTGACTTGTTCACTACATCATGAGGAAAGACCTCCTGACTTGTTCACTACATCATGTGGAAAGACCCCCTGACGTGTTCACGCCTACTACATCATGAGGAAATGAACTCCCTGGCACGGTGTCCACGCCTACTACATCATGAGGAAAGAACTCCCTGACGTGTCACGCCTACTACATCATGAGGAAAGACCTCCCTGACTTGTTCACTACATCATGAGGAAAGACCTCCCTGACGTGTTCACGCCCACTACATCATGAGGAAAGACCTCCATGACTTGTTCACTACATCATGAGGAAAGAACTCCCTGACGTGTCCACGCCTACTACATCATGAGGAAAGAACTCCCTGACGTGTCCACGCCTACTACATCATGAGGAAAGACCTCCCTGACTTGTTCACGCCTACTACATCATGAGGAAAGAACTCCCTGACTTGTTCACTACATCATGAGGAAAGACCTCCCTGACTTGTTCACTACATCATGAGGAAAGACCTCCCTGACTTGTTCACTACATCATGAGGAAAGAACTCCCTGACTTGTTCACGCCTACTACATCATGAGGAAAGACCTCCCTGCCTTGTTCACTACATCATGAGGAAAGACCTCCCTGACTTGTTCACGCCTACTACATCATGAAGAAAGAACTCCTGACTTGTTCACTACATCATGAGGAAAGACCTCCCTGACTTGTTCACGCCTACTACATCATGAAGAAAGAACTCCCTGACTTGTTCACTACATCATGAGGAAAGAACTCCCTGACTTGTTCACGCCTACTACATCATGAGGAAAGACCTCCCTGACTTGTTCACGCCTACTACATCATGAGGAAAGACCTCCCTGACCTGTTCACGCCTACTACATCATGAGGAAAGTCTGGAACTCCCTGACCTGTTCACTACATCATGAGGAAAGAACTCCCTGACTTGTTCCTACTACATCATGAGGAAAGACCTCCCTGACTTGTTCACTACATCATGAGGAAAGAACTCCCTGACTTGTTCCTACTACATCATGAGGAAAGACCTCCCTGACCTGTTCACGCCTACTACATCATGAGGAAAGAACTCCTGACTTGTTCACTACATCATGAGGAAAGACCTCCCACTGACTTGTTCATGCCTACTACATCATGAGGAAAGAACTCCTGACCTGTTCACACCTACTACATCATGAGGAAAGACCTCCCTGACCTGTTCATGCCCACTACATCATGAGGAAAGACCTCCCTGACTTGTTCACTACATCATGAGGAAAGACCTCCCTGACTTGTTCACTACATCATGAGGAAAGACCTCCCTGACTTGTTCACGCCTACTACATCATGAGGAAAGACCTCCCTGACTTGTTCACTACATCATGAGGAAAGACCTCCCTGACTTGTTCACTACATCATGAGGAAAGACCTCCCTGACTTGTTCACTACATCATGAGGAAAGACCTCCCTGACTTGTTCACTGCATCATGAGGAAAGAACTCCTGACTTATTCACTACATCATGAGGAAAGACCTCCCTGACTTGTTCACACCTACTACATCATGAGGAAAGACCTCCCTGACTTGTTCACTACATCATGAGGAAAGAACTCCCTGACTTGTTCCTACTACATCATGAGTAAAGACCTCCCTGACTTGTTCACGCCTACTACATCATGAGGAAAGACCTCCCTGACTTGTTCACTACATCATGAGGAAAGACCTCCCTGACTTGTTCACTACATCATGAGGAAAGAACTCCCTGACTTGTTCACGCCTACTACATCATGAGGAAAGAACTCCCTGACTTGTTGGCACTACATCATGAGGAAAGACCTCCCAGTCTGACTTGTTCACTACATCATGAGGAAAGACCTCAGTCTGACTTGTTCACGCCTACTACATCATGAGGAAAGACCTCCCTGACTTGTTCACTACATCATGAGGAAAGACCTCCCTGAGAAAATTGTTCACTACATCATGAGGAAAGACCTCCCTGACTTGTTCACTACATCATGAGGAAAGACCTCCCTGACTTGTTCACTACATCATGAGGAAAGACCTCCAGTCTGACTTGTTCACTACATCATGAGGAAAGACCTCCCTGACCTGTTCACTACATCATGAGGAAAGACCTCCTGACTTGTTCACTACATCATGAGGAAAGACCTCCCTGACTTGTTCACGCCTACTACATCATGAGGAAAGACCTCCCTGACTTGTTCACGCCTACTACATCATGAGGAAAGACCTCCCTGACTTGTTCACGCCTACTACATCATGAGGAAAGACCTCCCTGACTTGTTCACTACATCATGAGGAAAGACCTCCCTGACTTGTTCACGCCTACTACATCATGAGGAAAGACCTCCCTGACTTGTTCACGCCTACTACATCATGAGGAAAGACCTCCCTGACTTGTTCACGCCTACTACATCATGAGGAAAGACCTCCCTGACTTGTTCCTACTACATCATGAGGAAAGACCTCCCTGACTTGTTCACTACATCATGAGGAAAGACCTCCCTGACTTGTTCACTACATCATGAGGAAAGAACTCCTGACTTGTTCACTACATCATGAGGAAAGACCTCCCTGACTACTACATCATGAGGAAAGACCTCCCTGACTTGTTCACTACATCATGAGGAAAGACCTCCCTGACTTGTTCACTACATCATGAGGAAAGACCTCCCTGACTTGTTCACTACATCATGAGGAAAGACCTCCCTGACTTGTTCACTAGACATCATGAGGAAAGACCTCCCTGGAGAGGTGTGGCCACGCCTACTACATCATGAGGAAAGACCTCCCAGTCTGACTTGTTCACGCCTACTACATCATGAGGAAAGACCTCCCTGACTTGTTCACGCCTACTACATCATGAGGAAAGAACTCCAGTCTGACTTGTTCATGCCTACTACATCATGAGGAAAGACCTCCCTGACTTGTTCACGCCTACTACATCATGAGGAAAGAACTCCTGACTTGTTCACTACATCATGAGGAAAGAACTCCCTGACCTGTTCACTACATCATGAGGAAAGAACTCCCTGACTTGTTCACTACATCATGAGGAAAGAACTCCCTGACCTGTTCACTACATCATGAGGAAAGACCTCCCTGACTTGTTCACTACATCAGTGAGGAAAGACCTCCCTGACCTGTTCACGCCTACTACATCATGAGGAAAGACCTCCCTGACTTGTTCACTACATCATGAGGAAAGACCTCCCTGACTTGTTCACTACATCATGAGGAAAGAACTCCCTGACTTGTTCACGCCTACTACATCATGAGGAAAGAACTCCCTGACTTGTTCACGCCTACTACATCATGAGGAACTCTCTTTTGAACTTGGATACAGTGGAACTGTTAGAACATGAATGTAGCTGTCTGTTTAAAATACTGGCTCGGACACTCATTCATACACCACAAGACATGCCACCAGAGGTCTTTTCACAGTCCCCAAGGCCAGAACAGACTATGGGAGGTGCACAGTACTACATAGAGCCATGACTACATGGAACTCTATTCCACATCAGGTAACTGATGCAGCAGTAGAATCAGATTTATAAATACAGATACAAATACACCTTATGGAACAGCAGGGACTGTGGAAGTTTAGCCAAATAGATTTAAACTAAATATTTTTCACAATTCCTGACATTTAATCCCAGTAAAAATTCCCTGTCTTAGGTCAGTTAGAATCACCACATTATTTTAAGAATGTGAAATGTCAGAATAATAGTAGACTTGGAGAACCAGTTAATTATTTCAGCTTTTAATTCTTTCATCACATTCCCAGTGGGTCAGAAGTTTACATACACTCACCATTAGTATTTGGTAGCATTGCCTTTAAATTGTTTAACTTGGGTCAAACGTTTTGAGGTAGCCTTCCACAAGCTTCCCACAATAAGTTGGGTGAATTGTTGCCCATTCCTCATGACAGAGCTGGTGTAACTGAGTCAGGTTTGTAAGGCCTCCACTTGCTTGTACACACTTTTCAGTTCTGCCCACAAATGTTCTATGGGATTGAGGTCAGGGCTTTGTGATGGCCACTCCAAGACCTTGACTTTGTTGTCAAGCTTGGGGTCATTGTCCATTTGGAAGACCCATTAGGGACCAAGCTTTAACTTCACTGACTGATGTCTTGAGATGTTGCTTCAAAATATCCACATAATTGTCCCTCCCTCATGATGCCATCTATTTTGTGAAGTGCACCAGACCCTCCTGTAGCAAAGCAACCCCACAACATGATGCTGACACCCCGTGCTTCACCAGTTGGGATGGTGTTCTTCGGCTTGCAAGCCTCCCTCTTTTCCTTCAAACATAATGATGGCCATTATGGCCAAACAATTCTATAGAGGATATTTTTCCAAAGAGTGTGATCTTTGTCCCCATGTGCAGTTGCAAACTGTAGTCTGACTTTAAAAATATATATATTTTTTAAATAATTGTTTCCCCTTTTTTCTCCCCAATTTCGTGGTGTCCAATTGTTAGTTAGTCTGGGAGAGGTGTGGTCTACTATTTTGTCTCATCGCTACAACTCCCGTCTGGGCTCGGGAGAGACGAAGGTTGAAAGTCATGGTGTCCTCCGATACACAACCCAACCAAGCTGCACTGCTTCTTAACACAGCGCACATCCAACCCGGAAGCCAGCCGCACCAATGTGTTGGAGGAAACACCATGCACCTGGCAACCTTGGTTAGAGTGCACTGCGCCCGGTCTGCCACAGGAGTCGCTGGTGCGCAAGGAGATCAAGGATATCCCTGGAGAGGTGTGGTCAAACCTCCCCAACCCGGACGACACCAGGTAGTCTGGCTTTTTTATGTCGGTTTTTGAGCAGAGGCTTCTTCCTTGTTGAGCGACCTTTCAGGTTATGTCGATATAGTGTAACATTTGATGACTCAACTCAACTCTAAAAATGTTTTTGACTCAAAGTGATTGGAATGTAACACCCTGACAACCCACAAAGTAAAAAACGCTATTAGGAGAACAAAACAAAACTACTATGAACATGGAGATAAAGCAGGGAAGTTGCTTGGCAGATAAGAAGAGAGGAAGCTAGTAGTGATTGGCTCTATTAAGCTGCTCAATAACACCGTTGTTCACAGTCCTGAGGAAATCAATCTAGTCTTTAGGGATTTTTATGAAAACATTGTACAAGTCTGAAGGGGATGCCCCTGCCTCAATGCATTGGTCTTTGAAAAACTCAATTTAAAAGCTTTAACTGATGAGGATAGAGAGTACTTGGGAAAAATAGATTACATCTGAGGAAATTAGGGAATCCATTTTCAACACTGCTGGGAGAACATCACCAAGGACGGATTCCCAGTTGAAGGTTCTATCGATCCTTTTTACCCAAACTAATTCATTTACATTACATTTACATTTAAGTCATTTAGTAGACGCTCTTATCCAGAGCGACTTACAAATTGGTGCATTCACCTTATGACATCCAGTGGAACAGCCACTTTACAATAGTGCATCTAAATATTTTAGGGGGGTGAGAAGGATTACTTATCCTATCCGAGGTATTCCTTAAAGAGGTGGGGTTTCAGGTGTCTCCGGAAGGTGAATTCAGCCTCTTTGCAATATGTTTAATTATGCCAGAGACAGAAAAGCTCCCCGACACACTTGAACAGGCACTGATCACAGTTTTGTTAAAACCTGTAAGTAAGCATTTCACTGTAACGTCTACTACACCTGTTGTATTCAGCATTTCACTGTGACAGTCCTCTCACTCAAACCCACAGTCTGGAGAGGTGTGGTCACTTGGAGACACCAGTCTGGAGAGGTGTGGCCACTTGGAGACACCAGTCTGGAGAGGTGTGGTCACTTGGAGACACCAGTCTGGAGAGGTGTGGTCCACTCTGGAGAGGTGGAGACACCAGTCTGGAGAGGTGTGGCCACTTGGAGACACCAGTCTGGAGAGGTGTGGTCACTTGGAGACACCAGTCTGGAGAGGTGTGGCCACTCTGGAGACACCAGTCTGGAGAGGTGTGGTCACTTGAAGACACCAGTCTGGAGAGGTGTGGTCACTTGGAGACACCAGTCTGGAGAGGTGTGGTCACTTGGAGACACCAGTCTGGAGAGGTGTGGTCACTTGGAGACACCAGTCTGGAGAGGTGTGGCCACTTGGAGACACCAGTCTGGAGAGGTGTGGTCACTTGGAGACACCAGTCTGGAGAGGTGTGGTCACTTGGAGACACCAGTCTGGAGAGGTGTGGTCACTTGGAGACACCAGTCTGGAGAGGTGTGGTCACTTGGAGACACCAGTCTGGAGAGGTGTGGTCACTTGGAGACACCAGTCTGGAGAGGTGTGGTCACTTGGAGACACCAGTCTGGAGAGGTGTGGCCACTTGGAGACACCAGTCTGGAGAGGTGTGGCCACTTGGAGACACCAGTCTGGAGAGGTGTGGTCACTTGGAGACACCAGTCTGGAGAGGTGTGGCCACTTGGAGACACCAGTCTGGAGAGGTGTGGCCACTTGGAGACACCAGTCTGGAGAGGTGTGGTCACTGGAGAGGTGTGGTCAAGACACCAGTCTGGAGAGGTGTGGTCACTTGGAGACACCAGTCTGGAGAGGTGTGGCCACTTGGAGACACCAGTCTGGAGAGGTGTGGCCACTTGAAGACACCAGTCTGGAGAGGTGTGGTCACTTGGAGACACCAGTCTGGAGAGGTGTGGTCACTTGGAGACACCAGTCTGGAGAGGTGTGGCCACTTGGAGACACCAGTCTGGAGAGGTGTGGTCACTTGGAGACACCAGTCTGGAGAGGTGTGGTCACTTGGAGACACCAGTCTGGAGAGGTGGAGACACCAGTCTGGAGAGGTGTGGTCACTTGGAGACACCAGTCTGGAGAGGTGTGGTCACTTGGAGACACCAGTCTGGAGAGGTGTGGCCCACTTGGAGAGACACCAGTCTGGAGAGGTGTGGTCACTTGGAGACACCAGTCTGGAGAGGTGTGGCCACTTGGAGACACCAGTCTGGAGAGGTGTGGTCACTTGGAGACACCAGTCTGGAGAGGTGTGGCCACTTGGAGACACCAGTCTGGAGAGGTGTGGTCACTTGGAGACACCAGTCTGGAGAGGTGTGGTCACTTGGAGACACCAGTCTGGAGAGGTGTGGTCACTTGGAGACACCAGTCTGGAGAGGTGTGGTCACTTGGAGACACCAGTCTGGAGAGGTGTGGTCACTTGGAGACACCAGTCTGGAGAGGTGTGGTCACTTGGAGACACCAGTCTGGAGAGGTGTGGTCACTTGGAGACACCAGTCTGGAGAGGTGTGGTCACTTGGAGACACCAGTCTGGAGAGGTGTGGCCACTTGGAGACACCAGTCTGGAGAGGTGTGGTCACTTGGAGACACCAGTCTGGAGAGGTGTGGTCACTTGGAGACACCAGTCTGGAGAGGTGTGGTCACTTGGAGACACCAGTCTGGAGAGGTGTGGTCACTTGGAGACACCAGTCTGGAGAGGTGTGGCCACTTGGAGACACCAGTCTGGAGAGGTGTGGCACTCTGGAGACACCAGTCTGGAGAGGTGTGGTCACTTGGAGACACCAGTCTGGAGAGGTGTGGTCACTTGGAGACACCAGTCTGGAGAGGTGTGGCCACTTGGAGACACCAGTCTGGAGAGGTGTGGCCACTTGGAGACACCAGTCTGGAGAGGTGTGGTCACTTGGAGACACCAGTCTGGAGAGGTGTGGTCACTTGGAGACACCAGTCTGGAGAGGTGTGGTCACTTGGAGACACCAGTCTGGAGAGGTGTGGTCACTTGGAGACACCAGTCTGGAGAGGTGTGGTCACTTGAGACACCAGACACCACCAGTCTGGAGAGGTGTGGCCACTTGGAGACACCAGTCTGTCTGGAGAGGTGTGGCCACTTGGAGACACCAGTCTGGAGAGGTGTGGCCACTTGGAGACACCAGTCTGGAGAGGTGTGGTCACTTGGAGACACCAGTCTGGAGAGGTGTGGCCACTTGGAGACACCAGTCTGGAGAGGTGTGGTCACTTGGAGACACCAGTCTGGAGAGGTGTGGTCACTTGGAGACACCAGTCTGGAGAGGTGTGGCCACTTGGAGACACCAGTCTGGAGAGGTGTGGCCACTTGGAGACACCAGTCTGGAGAGGTGTGGCCACTTGGAGACACCAGTCTGGAGAGGTGTGGTCACTTGGAGACACCAGTCTGGAGAGGTGTGGTCACTTGGAGACACCAGTCTGGAGAGGTGTGGTCACTTGGAGACACCAGTCTGGAGAGGTGTGGTCACTTGGAGACACCAGTCTGGAGAGGTGTGGCCACTTGGAGACACCAGTCTGGAGAGGTGTGGTCACTTGGAGACACCAGTCTGGAGAGGTGTGGTCACTTGGAGACACCAGTCTGGAGAGGTGTGGTCACTTGGAGACACCAGTCTGGAGAGGTGTGGTCACTTGGAGACACCAGTCTGGAGAGGTGTGGTCACTTGGAGACACCAGTCTGGAGAGGTGTGGTCACTTGGAGACACCAGTCTGGAGAGGTGTGGTCACACTCTGGAGACACCAGTCTGGAGAGGTGTGGCCACTTGAGACACCAGTCTGGAGAGGTGTGGTCACTTGGAGACACCAGTCTGGAGAGGTGTGGCCACTTGGAGACACCAGTCTGGAGAGGTGTGGTCACTTGGAGACACCAGTCTGGAGAGGTGTGGTCACTTGGAGACACCAGTCTGGAGAGGTGTGGTCACTTGGAGACACCAGTCTGGAGAGGTGTGGTCACTTGGAGACACCAGTCTGGAGAGGTGTGGTCACTTGGAGACACCAGTCTGGAGAGGTGTGGCCACTTGGAGACACCAGTCTGGAGAGGTGTGGTCACTTGGAGGTGTGGTCACTTGGAGACACCAGTCTGGAGAGGTGTGGTCACTTGGAGACACCAGTCTGGAGAGGTGTGGCCACTTGGAGACACCAGTCTGGAGAGGTGTGGTCACTTGGAGACACCAGTCTGGAGAGGTGTGGTCACTTGGAGACACCAGTCTGGAGAGGTGTGGTCACTTGGAGACACCAGTCTGGAGAGGTGTGGTCACTTGGAGACACCAGTCTGGAGAGGTGTGGTCACTTGGAGACACCAGTCTGGAGAGGTGTGGTCACTTGGAGACACCAGTCTGGAGAGGTGTGGCCACTTGGAGACACCAGTCTGGAGAGGTGTGGTCACTTGGAGACACCAGTCTGGAGAGGTGTGGCCACTTGGAGACACCAGTCTGGAGAGGTGTGGTCACTTGGAGACACCAGTCTGGAGAGGTGTGGTCACTTGGAGACACCAGTCTGGAGAGGTGTGGTCACTTGGAGACACCAGTCTGGAGAGGTGTGGTCACTTGGAGACACCAGTCTGGAGACACCAGTCTGGAGAGGTGTGGTCACTTGGAGACACCAGTCTGGAGAGGTGTGGTCACTTGGAGACACCAGTCTGGAGAGGTGTGGTCACTTGGAGACACCAGTCTGGAGAGGTGTGGTCACTTGGAGACACCAGTCTGGAGAGGTGTGGCCACTTGGAGACACCAGTCTGGAGAGGTGTGGTCACTTGGAGACACCAGTCTGGAGAGGTGTGGCCACTTGGAGACACCAGTCTGGAGAGGTGTGGTCACTTGGAGACACCAGTCTGGAGAGGTGTGGTCACTTGGAGACACCAGTCTGGAGAGGTGTGGCCACTTGGAGACACCAGTCTGGAGAGGTGTGGTCACTTGGAGACACCAGTCTGGAGAGGTGTGGTCACTTGGAGACACCAGTCTGGAGAGGTGTGGTCACTTGGAGACACCAGTCTGGAGAGGTGTGGCCAGACACCAGTCTGGAGAGGTGTGGTCACTTGAGACACCAGTCTGGAGAGGTGTGGTCACTTGGAGACACCAGTCTGGAGAGGTGTGGTCACTTGGAGACACCAGTCTGGAGAGGTGTGGTCACTTGGAGACACCAGTCTGGAGAGGTGTGGTCACTTGGAGACACCAGTCTGGAGAGGTGTGGTCACTTGGAGACACCAGTCTGGAGAGGTGTGGTCACTTGGAGACACCAGTCTGGAGAGGTGTGGTCACTTGGAGACACCAGTCTGGAGAGGTGTGGTCACTTGGAGACACCAGTCTGGAGAGGTGTGGTCAGACACCAGTCTGGAGAGGTGTGGCACTTGGAGACACCAGTCTGGAGAGGTGTGGTCACTTGGAGACACCAGTCTGGAGAGGTGTGGCCACTTGGAGACACCAGTCTGGAGAGGTGTGGTCACTTGGAGACACCAGTCTGGAGAGGTGTGGCCACACCAGTCTGGAGAGGTGTGGCCACTTGGAGACACCAGTCTGGAGAGGTGTGGCCACTTGGAGACACCAGTCTGGAGAGGTGTGGTCACTTGGAGACACCAGTCTGGAGAGGTGTGGTCACTTGGAGACACCAGTCTGGAGAGGTGTGGTCACTTGGAGACACCAGTCTGGAGAGGTGTGGTCACTTGGAGACACCAGTCTGGAGAGGTGTGGTCACTTGGAGACACCAGTCTGGAGAGGTGTGGTCACTTGAGACACCAGTCTGGAGAGGTGTGGTCACTTGGAGACACCAGTCTGGAGAGGTGTGGTCAGACACCAGTCTGGAGAGGTGTGGTCACACCAGTTGGAGACACCAGTCTGGAGAGGTGTGGTCACTTGGAGACACCAGTCTGGAGAGGTGTGGTCACTTGGAGACACCAGTCTGGAGAGGTGTGGTCACTTGGAGACACCAGTCTGGAGAGGTGTGGCCACTTGGAGACACCAGTCTGGAGAGGTGTGGTCACTTGGAGACACCAGTCTGGAGAGGTGTGGTCACTTGGAGACACCAGTCTGGAGAGGTGTGGTCACTTGGAGACACCAGTCTGGAGAGGTGTGGTCACTTGGAGACACCAGTCTGGAGAGGTGTGGTCACTTGGAGACACCAGTCTGGAGAGGTGTGGCACTTGGAGACACCAGTCTGGAGAGGTGTGGTCACTTGGAGACACCAGTCTGGAGAGGTGTGGTCACTTGGAGACACCAGTCTGGAGAGGTGTGGTCACTTGGAGACACCAGTCTGGAGAGGTGTGGTCACTTGGAGACACCAGTCTGGAGAGGTGTGGTCACTTGGAGACACCAGTCTGGAGAGGTGTGGTCACTTGGAGACACCAGTCTGGAGAGGTGTGGCCACTTGGAGACACCAGTCTGGAGAGGTGTGGTCACTTGGAGACACCAGTCTGGAGAGGTGTGGCCACTTGGAGACACCAGTCTGGAGAGGTGTGGTCACTTGGAGACACCAGTCTGGAGAGGTGTGGTCACTTGGAGACACCAGTCTGGAGAGGTGTGGTCACTTGGAGACACCAGTCTGGAGAGGTGTGGCCACTTGGAGACACCAGTCTGGAGAGGTGTGGCCACTTGGAGACACCAGTCTGGAGAGGTGTGGTCACTTGGAGACACCAGTCTGGAGAGGTGTGGTCACTTGGAGACACCAGTCTGGAGAGGTGTGGTCACTTGGAGACACCAGTCTGGAGAGGTGTGGTCACTTGGAGACACCAGTCTGGAGAGGTGTGGTCACTTGGAGACACCACCAGTCTGGAGAGGTGTGGTCACTTGGAGACACCAGTCTGGAGAGGTGTGGTCACTTGGAGACACCAGTCTGGAGAGGTGTGGTCACTTGGAGACACCAGTCTGGAGAGGTGTGGTCACTCTGGAGACACCACCAGTCTGGAGAGGTGTGGTCACTTGGAGACACCAGTCTGGAGAGGTGTGGTCACTTGGAGACACCAGTCTGGAGAGGTGTGGTCACTTGGAGACACCAGTCTGGAGAGGTGTGGTCACTTGGAGACACCAGTCTGGAGAGGTGTGGTCACTTGGAGACACCAGTCTGGAGAGGTGTGGCCACTTGGAGACACCAGTCTGGAGAGGTGTGGTCACTTGGAGACACCAGTCTGGAGAGGTGTGGTCACACCAGTCTGGAGAGACACCAGTCTGGAGAGGTGTGGTCACTTGGAGACACCAGTCTGGAGAGGTGTGGTCACTTGGAGACACCAGTCTGGAGAGGTGTGGTCACTTGGAGACACCGGTCTGGAGAGGTGTGGTCACTTGGAGACACCAGTCTGGAGAGGTGTGGTCACTTGGAGACACTGGTCTGGAGAGGTGTGGTCACTTGGAGACACCAGTCTGGAGAGGTGTGGTCACTTGGAGACACCAGTCTGGAGAGGTGTGGTCACTTGGAGACACCAGTCTGGAGAGGTGTGGTCACTTGGAGACACCAGTCTGGAGAGGTGTGGTCACTTGGAGACACCAGTCTGGAGAGGTGTGGTCACTTGGAGACACCAGTCTGGAGAGGTGTGGTCACTTGGAGACACCAGTCTGGAGAGGTGTGGTCACTTGGAGACACCAGTCTGGAGAGGTGTGGTCACTTGGAGACACCAGTCTGGAGAGGTGTGGTCACTTGGAGACACCAGTCTGGAGAGGTGTGGTCACTTGGAGACACCAGTCTGGAGAGGTGTGGTCACTTGGAGACACCAGTCTGGAGAGGTGTGGTCACTTGGAGACACCAGTCTGGAGAGGTGTGGTCACTTGGAGACACCAGTCTGGAGAGGTGTGGTCACTTGGAGACACCAGTCTGGAGAGGTGTGGTCACTTGGAGACACCAGTCTGGAGAGGTGTGGCCACTTGGAGACACCAGTCTGGAGAGGTGTGGTCACTTGGAGACACCAGTCTGGAGAGGTGTGGTCACTTGGAGACACCAGTCTGGAGAGGTGTGGCCACTTGGAGACACCAGTCTGGAGAGGTGTGGTCACTTGGAGACACCAGTCTGGAGAGGTGTGGTCACTTGGAGACACCAGTCTGGAGAGGTGTGGTCACTTGGAGACACCAGTCTGGAGAGGTGTGGTCACTTGGAGACACCAGTCTGGAGAGGTGTGGTCACTTGGAGACACCAGTCTGGAGAGGTGTGGTCACTTGGAGACACCAGTCTGGAGAGGTGTGGTCACTTGGAGACACCAGTCTGGAGAGGTGTGGTCACTTGGAGACACCAGTCTGGAGAGGTGTGGTCACTTGGAGACACCAGTCTGGAGAGGTGTGGCCACTTGGAGACACCAGTCTGGAGAGGTGTGGTCAGGAGACACCTGGAGTCTGGAGAGGTGTGGTCACTTGGAGACACCAGTCTGGAGAGGTGTGGTCACTCTGGAGACACCAGTGGAGACACCAGTCTGGAGAGGTGTGGTCACTTGGAGACACCAGTCTGGAGAGGTGTGGTCTGGAGACACCAGTCTGGAGAGGTGTGGCCACTTGGAGACACCAGTCTGGAGAGGTGTGGCCACTTGGAGACACCAGTCTGGAGAGGTGTGGTCACTTGGAGACACCAGTCTGGAGAGGTGTGGTCACTTGGAGACACCAGTCTGGAGAGGTGTGGTCACTTGGAGACACCAGTCTGGAGAGGTGTGGCCACTTGGAGACACCAGTCTGGAGAGGTGTGGTCACTTGGAGACACCAGTCTGGAGAGGTGTGGTCACTTGGAGACACCAGTCTGGAGAGGTGTGGTCACTTGGAGACACCAGTCTGGAGAGGTGTGGTCACTTGGAGACACCAGTCTGGAGAGGTGTGGTCACTTGGAGACACCAGTCTGGAGAGGTGTGGCCACTTGGAGACACCAGTCTGGAGAGGTGTGGTCACTTGGAGACACCAGTCTGGAGAGGTGTGGCCACTTGGAGACACCAGTCTGGAGAGGTGTGGTCACTTGAGACACCAGTCTGGAGAGGTGTGGTCACTTGGAGACACCAGTCTGGAGAGGTGTGGTCACTTGGAGACACCAGTCTGGAGAGGTGTGGTCACTTGGAGACACCAGTCTGGAGAGGTGTGGTCACTTGGAGACACCAGTCTGGAGAGGTGTGGTCACTTGGAGACACCAGTCTGGAGAGGTGTGGCCACTTGGAGACACCAGTCTGGAGAGGTGTGGTCACTTGGAGACACCAGTCTGGAGAGGTGTGGTCACTTGGAGACACCAGTCTGGAGAGGTGTGGTCACTTGGAGACACCAGTCTGGAGAGGTGTGGCCACTTGGAGACACCAGTCTGGAGAGGTGTGGTCACTTGGACACCAGTCTGGAGAGGTGGCCACTTGGAGACACCAGTCTGGAGAGGTGTGGCCACTTGGAGACACCAGTCTGGAGAGGTGTGGTCCACTTGGAGACACCAGTCTGGAGAGGTGTGGTCACTTGGAGACACCAGTCTGGAGAGGTGTGGTCACTTGGAGACACCAGTCTGGAGAGGTGTGGTCACTTGGAGACACCAGTCTGGAGAGGTGTGGTCACAGACACCAGTCTGGAGAGGTGTGGTCACTTGGAGACACCAGTCTGGAGAGGTGTGGTCACTTGGAGACACCAGTCTGGAGAGGTGTGGTCACTTGGAGACACCAGTCTGGAGAGGTGTGGTCACTTGGAGACACCAGTCTGGAGAGGTGTGGTCACTTGGAGACACCAGTCTGGAGAGGTGTGGTCACTTGGAGACACCAGTCTGGAGAGGTGTGGTCACTTGGAGACACCAGTCTGGAGAGGTGTGGTCACTTGGAGACACCAGTCTGGAGAGGTGTGGTCACTTGGAGACACCAGTCTGGAGAGGTGTGGTCACTTGGAGACACCAGTCTGGAGAGGTGTGGTCACTTGGAGACACCAGTCTGGAGAGGTGTGGTCAGGTGTGGTCACTTGGAGACACCAGTCTGGAGAGGTGTGGTCACTTGGAGACACCAGTCTGGAGAGGTGTGGTCACTTGGAGACACCAGTCTGGAGAGGTGTGGTCACTTGGAGACACCAGTCTGGAGAGGTGTGGTCACTTGGAGACACCAGTCTGGAGAGGTGTGGTCACTTGGAGACACCAGTCTGGAGAGGTGTGGCCACTTGGAGACACCAGTCTGGAGAGGTGTGGTCACTTGGAGACACCAGTCTGGAGAGGTGTGGCCACTTGAGACACCAGTCTGGAGAGGTGTGGTCACTTGGAGACACCAGTCTGGAGAGGTGTGGCCACTTGAGACACCAGTCTGGAGAGGTGTGGTCACTTGGAGACACCAGTCTGGAGAGGTGTGGTCACTTGGAGACACCAGTCTGGAGAGGTGTGGTCACTTGGTCTGGAGAGGTGTGGTCACTTGGAGACACCAGTCTGGAGAGGTGTGGTCACTTGGAGACACCAGTCTGGAGAGGTGTGGTCACTTGGAGACACCAGTCTGGAGAGGTGTGGTCACTTGGGAGACACCAGTCTGGAGAGGTCACTTGGAGACACCAGTCTGGAGAGGTGTGGCCACTTGGAGACACCAGTCTGGAGAGGTGTGGCCACTTGGAGACACCAGTCTGGAGAGGTGTGGTCACTTGGAGACACCAGTCTGGAGAGGTGTGGCCACTTGGAGACACCAGTCTGGAGAGGTGTGGTCACTTGGAGACACCAGTCTGGAGAGGTGTGGTCACTTGGAGACACCAGTCTGGAGAGGTGTGGTCACTTGGAGACACCAGTCTGGAGAGGTGTGGCCACTTGGAGACACCAGTCTGGAGAGGTGTGGTCACTTGGAGACACCAGTCTGGAGAGGTGTGGTCACTTGGAGACACCAGTCTGGAGAGGTGTGGTCACTTGGAGACACCAGTCTGGAGAGGTGTGGTCACTTGGAGACACCAGTCTGGAGAGGTGTGGTCACTTGGAGACACCAGTCTGGAGAGGTGTGGTCACTTGGAGACACCAGTCTGGAGAGGTGTGGCCACTTGGAGACACCAGTCTGGAGAGGTGTGGTCACTTGGAGACACCAGTCTGGAGAGGTGTGGTCACTTGGAGACACCAGTCTGGAGAGGTGTGGCACTTGGAGACACCAGTCTGGAGAGGTGTGGCACTTGGAGACACCAGTCTGGAGAGGTGTGGTCACTTGGAGACACCAGTCTGGAGAGGTGTGGTCACTTGGAGACACCAGTCTGGAGTCTGGAGAGGTGTGGTCACTTGGAGACACCAGTCTGGAGAGGTGTGGTCACTTGGGTCAGACACCAGTCTGGAGAGGTGTGGTCACTTGGAGACACCAGTCTGGAGAGGTGTGGTCACTTGGAGACACCAGTCTGGAGAGGTGTGGTCACTTGGAGACACCAGTCTGGAGAGGTGTGGTCAGAGGAGAGGTGTGGTCACTTGGAGACACCAGTCTGGAGAGGTGTGGTCACTTGGAGACACCAGTCTGGAGAGGTGTGGCCACTTGGAGACACCAGTCTGGAGAGGTGTGGCACTTGGAGACACCAGTCTGGAGAGGTGTGGTCACTTGGAGACACCAGTCTGGAGAGGTGTGGTCACTTGGAGACACCAGTCTGGAGAGGTGTGGTCACTTGGAGACACCAGTCTGGAGAGGTGTGGTCACTTGGAGACACCAGTCTGGAGAGGTGTGGTCACTTGGAGACACCAGTCTGGAGAGGTGTGGTCACTTGGAGACACCAGTCTGGAGAGGTGTGGTCACTTGGAGACACCAGTCTGGAGAGGTGTGGTCACTTGGAGACACCAGTCTGGAGAGGTGTGGTCACTTGGAGACACCAGTCTGGAGAGGTGTGGCCACTTGGAGACACCAGTCTGGAGAGGTGTGGCCACTTGGAGACACCAGTCTGGAGAGGTGTGGTCACTTGGAGACACCAGTCTGGAGAGGTGTGGTCACTTGGAGACACCAGTCTGGAGAGGTGTGGTCACTTGGAGACACCAGTCTGGAGAGGTGTGGCCACTTGGAGACACCAGTCTGGAGAGGTGTGGCCACTTGGAGACACCAGTCTGGAGAGGTGTGGTCACTTGGAGACACCAGTCTGGAGAGGTGTGGTCACTTGGAGACACCAGTCTGGAGAGGTGTGGTCACTTGGAGACACCAGTCTGGAGAGGTGTGGCCACTTGGAGACACCAGTCTGGAGAGGTGTGGTCACTTGGAGACACCAGTCTGGAGAGGTGTGGTCACTTGGAGACACCAGTCTGGAGAGGTGTGGTCACTTGGAGACACCAGTCTGGAGAGGTGTGGTCACTTGGAGACACCAGTCTGGAGAGGTGTGGCCACTTGGAGACACCAGTCTGGAGAGGTGTGGTCACTTGGAGACACCAGTCTGGAGAGGTGTGGCCACTTGGAGACACCAGTCTGGAGAGGTGTGGTCACTTGGAGACACCAGTCTGGAGAGGTGTGGTCACTTGGAGACACCAGTCTGGAGAGGTGTGGCCACTTGGAGACACCAGTCTGGAGAGGTGTGGTCACTTGGAGACACCAGTCTGGAGAGGTGTGGTCACTTGGAGACACCAGTCTGGAGAGGTGTGGTCACTTGGAGACACCAGTCTGGAGAGGTGTGGTCACTTGGAGACACCAGTCTGGAGAGGTGTGGACACCAGTCTGGAGACACCAGTCTGGAGAGGTGTGGTCACTTGGAGACACCAGTCTGGAGAGGTGTGGTCACTTGGAGACACCAGTCTGGAGAGGTGTGGTCACTTGGAGACACCAGTCTGGAGAGGTGTGGTCACTTGGAGACACCAGTCTGGAGAGGTGTGGTCACTTGGAGACACCAGTCTGGAGAGGAGACACCAGTCTGGAGAGGTGTGGTCACTTGGAGACACCAGTCTGGAGAGGTGTGGTCACTTGGAGACACCAGTCTGGAGAGGTGTGGTCACTTGGAGACACCAGTCTGGAGAGGTGTGGTCACTTGGAGACACCAGTCTGGAGAGGTGTGGTCACTTGGAGACACCAGTCTGGAGAGGTGTGGTCACTTGGAGACACCAGTCTGGAGAGGTGTGGTCACTTGGAGACACCAGTCTGGAGAGGTGTGGCCACTCTGGAGACACCAGTCTGGAGAGGTGTGGCCTTGGAGACACCAGTCTGGAGACACCACCAGTCTGGAGAGGTGTGGTCACTTGGAGACACCAGTCTGGAGAGGTGTGGTCACTTGGAGACACCAGTCTGGAGAGGTGTGGTCACTTGGAGACACCAGTCTGGAGAGGTGTGGTCACTTGGAGACACCAGTCTGGAGAGGTGTGGTCACTTCTGGAGACACCAGTCTGGAGAGGTGTGGTCACTTGGAGACACCAGTCTGGAGAGGTGTGGTCACTTGGAGACACCAGTCTGGAGAGGTGTGGCCACTTGGAGACACCAGTCTGGAGAGTCTGGAGAGTGTGGTCACTTGGAGACACCAGTCTGGAGAGGTGTGGTCACTTGGAGACACCAGTCTGGAGAGGTGTGGCCACTTGGAGACACCAGTCTGGAGAGGTGTGGTCACTTGGAGACACCAGTCTGGAGAGGTGTGGTCACTTGGAGACACCAGTCTGGAGAGGTGTGGTCACTTGGAGACACCAGTCTGGAGAGGTGTGGTCACTTGGAGACACCAGTCTGGAGAGGTGTGGCCACTTGGAGACACCAGTCTGGAGAGGTGTGGCCACTTGGAGACACCAGTCTGGAGAGGTGTGGTCACTTGGAGGTGTGGTCACTTGGAGACACCAGTCTGGAGAGGTGTGGTCACTTGGAGACACTGGTCTGGAGAGGTGTGGTCACTTGGAGACACCAGTCTGGAGAGGTGTGGTCACTTGGAGACACCAGTCTGGAGAGGTGTGGTCACTTGGAGACACCAGTCTGGAGAGGTGTGGTCACTTGGAGACACCAGTCTGGAGAGGTGTGGTCACACCAGTCTGGAGACACCAGTCTGGAGAGGTGTGGTCACTTGGAGACACCAGTCTGGAGAGGTGTGGTCACTTGGAGACACCAGTCTGGAGAGGTGTGGTCACTTGGAGACACCAGTCTGGAGAGGTGTGGTCACTTGGAGACACCAGTCTGGAGAGGTGTGGCCACTTGGAGACACCAGTCTGGAGAGGTGTGGTCACTTGGAGACACCAGTCTGGAGAGGTGTGGTCACTTGGAGACACCAGTCTGGAGAGGTGTGGCCACTTGGAGACACCAGTCTGGAGAGGTGTGGTCAGACACCAGTCTGGAGAGGTGTGGTCACTTGGAGACACCAGTCTGGAGAGGTGTGGTCACTTGGAGACACCAGTCTGGAGAGGTGTGGTCACTTGGAGACACCAGTCTGGAGAGGTGTGGTCACTTGGAGACACCAGTCTGGAGAGGTGTGGCCACTTGGAGACACCAGTCTGGAGAGGTGTGGCCACTTGGAGACACCAGTCTGGAGAGGTGTGGTCACTTGGAGACACCAGTCTGGAGAGGTGTGGTCACTTGGAGACACCAGTCTGGAGAGGTGTGGTCACTTGGAGACACCAGTCTGGAGAGGTGTGGTCACTTGGAGACACCAGTCTGGAGAGGTGTGGTCACTTGGAGACACCAGTCTGGAGAGGTGTGGTCACTTGGAGACACCAGTCTGGAGAGGTGTGGTCACTTGGAGACACCAGTCTGGAGAGGTGTGGTCACTTGGAGACACCAGTCTGGAGAGGTGTGGTCACTTGGAGACACCAGTCTGGAGAGGTGTGGCCACTTGGAGACACCAGCCTGGAGAGGTGCGGTCACTTGGAGAGGTGTGGTCACTTGGAGACACCAGTCTGGAGAGGTGTGGTCACTTGGAGACACCAGTCTGGAGAGGTGTGGTCACTTGGAGACACCAGTCTGGAGAGGTGTGGTCACTTGGACAGACACCAGTCTGGAGAGGTGTGGTCACTTGGAGACACCAGTCTGGAGGTGTGGTCAGGACACCAGTGTGGTCACTTGGAGACACCAGTCTGGAGAGGTGTGGTCACTTGGAGACACCAGTCTGGAGAGGTGTGGCCACTTGGAGACACCAGTCTGGAGAGGTGTGGCCACTTGGAGACACCAGTCTGGAGAGGTGTGGCACTTGGAGACACCAGTCTGGAGAGGTGTGGTCACTTGGAGACACCAGTCTGGAGAGGTGTGGTCACTTGGAGACACCAGTCTGGAGAGGTGTGGTCACTTGGAGACACCAGTCTGGAGAGGTGTGGTCACTTGGAGACACCAGTCTGGAGAGGTGTGGTCACTTGGAGACACCAGTCTGGAGAGGTGTGGTCACTTGGAGACACCAGTCTGGAGAGGTGTGGTCACTTGGAGACACCAGTCTGGAGAGGTGTGGTCACTTGGAGACACCAGTCTGGAGAGGTGTGGTCACTTGGAGACACCAGTCTGGAGAGGTGTGGTCACTTGGAGACACCAGTCTGGAGAGGTGTGGCCACTTGGAGACACCAGTCTGGAGAGGTGTGGTCACTTGGAGACACCAGTCTGGAGAGGTGTGGTCACTTGGAGACACCAGTCTGGAGAGGTGTGGTCACTTGGAGACACCAGTCTGGAGAGGTGTGGTCACTTGGAGACACCAGTCTGGAGAGGTGTGGCCACTTGAAGACACCAGTCTGGAGAGGTGTGGTCACTTGGAGACACCAGTCTGGAGAGGTGTGGTCACTTGGAGACACCAGTCTGGAGAGGTGTGGTCACTTGGAGACACCAGTCTGGAGAGGTGTGGTCACTTGGAGACACCAGTCTGGAGAGGTGTGGTCACTTGGAGACACCAGTCTGGAGAGGTGTGGTCTTGGAGACACCAGTCTGGAGAGGTGTGGTCACTTGGAGACACCAGTCTGGAGAGGTGTGGCCACTTGGAGACACCAGTCTGGAGAGGTGTGGCCACTTGAGACACCAGTCTGGAGAGGTGTGGTCACTTGGAGACACCAGTCTGGAGAGGTGTGGTCACTTGGAGACACCAGTCTGGAGAGGTGTGGTCCACTTGGAGACACCAGTCTGGAGAGGTGTGGTCACTTGGAGACACCAGTCTGGAGAGGTGTGGTCACTTGGAGACACCAGTCTGGAGAGGTGTGGTCACTTGGAGACCAGTCTGGTCTGGTCTGGAGAGGTGTGGTCACTTGGAGACACCAGTCTGGAGAGGTGTGGCCACTTGGAGACACCAGTCTGGAGAGGTGTGGCCACTTGGAGACACCAGTCTGGAGAGGTGTGGCCACTTGGAGACACCAGTCTGGACACCAGTCTGGAGGTGTGGTCACTTGGAGACACCAGTCTGGAGAGGTGTGGTCACTTGGAGACACCAGTCTGGAGAGGTGTGGTCACTTGGAGACACCAGTCTGGAGAGGTGTGGTCACTTGGAGACACCAGTCTGGAGAGGTGTGGTCACTTGGAGACACCAGTCTGGAGAGGTGTGGTCACTTGGAGACACCAGTCTGGAGAGGTGTGGTCACACCAGTCTGGAGAGGTGTGGTCACTTGGAGACACCAGTCTGGAGACACTTGGAGACACCTGGAGTCTGGAGTCTGGAGGTGTGGTCACTTGGAGACACCAGTCTGGAGAGGTGTGGTCACTTGGAGACACCAGTCTGGAGAGGTGTGGTCACTTGGAGACACCAGTCTGGAGAGGTGTGGCCACTTGGAGACACCAGTCTGGAGAGGTGTGGTCACTTGGAGACACCAGTCTGGAGAGGTGTGGTCACTTGGAGACACCAGTCTGGAGAGGTGTGGTCACTTGGAGACACCAGTCTGGAGAGAGGTGTCTGGAGAGGTGTGGTCACTTGGAGACACCAGTCTGGAGAGGTGTGGTCACTTGGAGACACCAGTCTGGAGAGGTGTGGTCACTTGGAGACACCAGTCTGGAGAGGTGTGGTCACTTGGAGACACCAGTCTGGAGAGGTGTGGCCACTTGGAGACACCAGTCTGGAGAGGTGTGGTCACTTGGAGACACCAGTCTGGAGAGGTGTGGTCACTTGGAGACACCAGTCTGGAGAGGTGTGGTCACTTGGAGACACCAGTCTGGAGAGGTGTGGTCACTTGGAGACACCAGTCTGGAGACACCAGTCTGGAGAGGTGTGGTCACTTGGAGACACCAGTCTGGAGAGGTGTGGTCACTTGGAGACACCAGTCTGGAGAGGTGTGGTCACTTGGAGACACCAGTCTGGAGAGGTGTGGTCACTTGGAGACACCAGTCTGGAGAGGTGTGGCCACTTGGAGACACCAGTCTGGAGAGGTGTGGTCACTTGGAGACACCAGTCTGGAGAGGTGTGGTCACTTGGAGACACCAGTCTGGAGAGGTGTGGTCACTTGGAGACACCAGTCTGGAGAGGTGTGGTCACTTGGAGACACCAGTCTGGAGAGGTGTGGTCACTTGGAGACACCAGTCTGGAGAGGTGTGGTCACTTGGAGACACCAGTCTGGAGAGGTGTGGTCACTTGGAGACACCAGTCTGGAGAGGTGTGGTCACTTGGAGACACCAGTCTGGAGAGGTGTGGTCACTTGGAGACACCAGTCTGGAGAGGTGTGGTCACTTGGAGACACCAGTCTGGAGAGGTGTGGTCACTTGGAGACACCAGTCTGGAGAGGTGTGGTCACTTGGAGACACCAGTCTGGAGAGGTGTGGTCCACTTGGAGACACCAGTCTGGAGAGGTGTGGTCACTTGGAGACACCAGTCTGGAGAGGTGTGGCCACTTGGAGACACCAGTCTGGAGAGGTGTGGCCTTGGAGACACCAGTCTGGAGACCACCAGACACCAGTCTGGAGAGGTGTGGCCACTTGGAGACACCAGTCTGGAGACACCAGTCTGTGGCCACTTGGAGACACCAGTCTGGAGAGGTGTGGTCACTTGGAGACACCAGTCTGGAGAGGTGTGGTCACTTGGAGACACCAGTCTGGAGAGACAGAGGTGTGGTCACAGTCTGGAGAGGTGTGGTCACTTGGAGACACCAGTCTGGAGAGGTGTGGTCACTTGGAGACACCAGTCTGGAGAGGTGTGGTCACACACCAGTCTGGAGAGGTGTGGTCACTTGGAGACACCAGTCTGGAGAGGTGTGGCCACTTGGAGACACCAGTCTGGAGAGGTGTGGTCACTTGGAGACACCAGTCTGGAGAGGTGTGGTCACTTGGAGACACCAGTCTGGAGAGGTGTGGTCACTTGGAGACACCAGTCTGGAGAGGTGTGGTCACTTGGAGACACCAGTCTGGAGACACCACCAGTCTGGAGAGGTGTGGCCACTTGGAGACACCAGTCTGGAGAGGTGTGGTCACTTGGAGACACCAGTCTGGAGAGGTGTGGTCACTTGGAGACACCAGTCTGGAGAGGTGTGGTCACTTGGAGACACCAGTCTGGAGAGGTGTGGTCACTTGGAGACACCAGTCTGGAGAGGTGTGGTCACTTGGAGACACCAGTCTGGAGAGGTGTGGTCACTGGAGACACCAGTCTGGAGAGGTGTGGTCACTTGGAGACACCAGTCTGGAGAGGTGTGGTCACTTGGAGACACCAGTCTGGAGAGGTGTGGTCACTTGGAGACACCAGTCTGGAGAGGTGTGGTCACTTGGAGACACCAGTCTGGAGAGGTGTGGTCACTTGGAGACACCAGTCTGGAGAGGTGTGGTCACTTGGAGACACCAGTCTGGAGAGGTGTGGTCACTTGGAGACACCAGTCTGGAGAGGTGTGGTCACTTGGAGACACCAGTCTGGAGAGGTGTGGCACTTGGAGACACCAGTCTGGAGAGGTGTGGTCACTTGGAGACACCAGTCTGGAGAGGTGTGGTCACTTGGAGACACCAGTCTGGAGAGGTGTGGTCACTTGGAGACACCAGTCTGGAGAGGTGTGGTCACACCAGTCTGAGACACCAGTCTGGAGAGGTGTGGCCACTTGGAGACACCAGTCTGGAGAGGTGTGGCCACTTGGAGACACCAGTCTGGAGAGGTGTGGCCACTTGGAGACACCAGTCTGGAGAGGTGTGGTCACTTGGAGACACCAGTCTGGAGAGGTGTGGTCACTTGGAGACACCAGTCTGGAGAGGTGTGGCCACTTGGAGACACCAGTCTGGAGAGGTGTGGTCACTTGGAGACACCAGTCTGGAGAGGTGTGGTCACTTGGAGACACCAGTCTGGAGAGGTGTGGTCACTTGGAGACACCAGTCTGGAGAGGTGTGGTCACTTGGAGACACCAGTCTGGAGAGGTGTGGTCACTTGGAGACACCAGTCTGGAGAGGTGTGGTCACTTGGAGACACCAGTCTGGAGAGGTGTGGTCACTTGGAGACACCAGTCTGGAGAGGTGTGGTCACTTGGAGACACCAGTCTGGAGAGGTGTGGTCACTTGGAGACACCAGTCTGGAGAGGTGTGGTCACTTGGAGACACCAGTCTGGAGAGGTGTGGTCACTTGGAGACACCAGTCTGGAGAGAGGTGTGGTCACTTGGAGACACCAGTCTGGAGAGGTGTGGTCACTTGGAGACACCAGTCTGGAGAGGTGTGGTCACTTGGAGACACCAGTCTGGAGAGGTGTGGTCACTTGGAGACACCAGTCTGGAGAGGTGTGGTCACTTGGAGACACCAGTCTGGAGAGGTGTGGTCACTTGAGACACCAGTCTGGAGTGTGGTCACTTGGAGACACCAGTCTGGAGAGGTGTGGACACACCAGTCTGGAGAGGTGTGGTCACTTGGAGACACCAGTCTGGAGAGGTGTGGTCACTTGGAGGTGTGGTCACTTGGAGACACCAGTCTGGAGAGGTGTGGTCACTTGGAGACACCGGTCTGGAGAGGTGTGGTCACTTGGAGACACCAGTCTGGAGAGGTGTGGTCACTTGGAGACACCAGTCTGGAGAGGTGTGGTCACTTGGAGACACCAGTCTGGAGAGGTGTGGTCACTTGGAGACACCAGTCTGGAGAGGTGTGGTCACTTGGAGACACCAGTCTGGAGAGGTGTGGTCACTTGGAGACACCAGTCTGGAGAGGTGTGGTCACTTGGAGACACCAGTCTGGAGAGGTGTGGTCACTTGGAGACACCAGTCTGGAGAGGTGTGGTCACTTGGAGACACCAGTCTGGAGAGGTGTGGTCACTTGGAGACACCAGTCTGGAGAGGTGTGGCCACTTGGAGACACCAGTCTGGAGAGGTGTGGCCACTTGGAGACACCAGTCTGGAGAGGTGTGGTCACACCAGTTGGAGACACCAGTCTGGAGAGGTGTGGTCACTTGGAGACACCAGTCTGGAGAGGTGTGGTCACTTGGAGACACCAGTCTGGAGAGGTGTGGTCACTTGGAGACACCAGTCTGGAGAGGTGTGGTCACTTGAGACACCAGTCTGGAGAGGTGTGGTCACTTGGAGACACCAGTCTGGAGAGGTGTGGTCACTTGGAGACACCAGTCTGGAGAGGTGTGGTCACTTGGAGACACCAGTCTGGAGAGGTGTGGTCACTTGGAGACACCAGTCTGGAGAGGGAGACACCAGTCTGGAGAGGTGTGGCCACTTGGAGACACCAGTCTGGAGAGGTGTGGCCACTTGGAGACACCAGTCTGGAGAGGTGTGGCCACTTGGAGACACCAGTCTGGAGAGGTGTGGTCACTTGGAGACACCAGTCTGGAGAGGTGTGGTCACTTGGAGACACCAGTCTGGAGAGGTGTGGTCACTTGGAGACACCAGTCTGGAGAGGTGTGGTCACTTGGAGACACCAGTCTGGAGTGTGGCCACTTGGAGACACCAGTCTGGAGAGGTGTGGCCACTTGGAGACACCAGTCTGGAGAGGTGTGGTCACTTGGAGACACCAGTCTGGAGAGGTGTGGTCACTTGGAGACACCAGTCTGGAGAGGTGTGGTCACTTGGAGACACCAGTCTGGAGAGGTGTGGTCACTTGGAGACACCAGTCTGGAGAGGTGTGGTCACTTGAGACACCAGTCTGGAGAGGTGTGGTCACTTGGAGACACCAGTCTGGAGAGGTGTGGTCACTTGGAGACACCAGTCTGGAGAGGTGTGGTCACTTGGAGACACCAGTCTGGAGAGGTGTGGTCACTTGGAGACACCAGTCTGGAGAGGTGTGGTCACTTGGAGACACCAGTCTGGAGAGGTGTGGTCACTTGGAGACACCAGTCTGGAGAGGTGTGGTCACTTGGAGACACCAGTCTGGAGAGGTGTGGTCACTTGGAGACACCAGTCTGGAGAGGTGTGGTCACTTGGAGACACCAGTCTGGAGAGGTGTGGTCACTTGGAGACACCAGTCTGGAGAGGTGTGGTCACTTGGAGACACCAGTCTGGAGAGGTGTGGTCACTTGGAGACACCAGTCTGGAGAGGTGTGGTCACTTGGAGACACCAGTCTGGAGAGGTGTGGTCACTTGGAGACACCAGTCTGGAGAGGTGTGGTCACTTGGAGACACCAGTCTGGAGAGGTGTGGTCACTTGGAGACACCAGTCTGGAGAGGTGTGGTCACTTGGAGACACCAGTCTGGAGAGGTGTGGTCACTTGGAGACACCAGTCTGGAGAGGTGTGGTCACTTGGAGACACCAGTCTGGAGAGGTGTGGCCACTTGGAGACACCAGTCTGGAGAGGTGTGGTCACTTGGAGACACCAGTCTGGAGAGGTGTGGTCACTTGGAGACACCAGTCTGGAGAGGTGTGGTCACTTGGAGACACCAGTCTGGAGAGGTGTGGTCACTTGGAGACACCAGTCTGGAGAGGTGTGGTCACTTGGAGACACCAGTCTGGAGAGGTGTGGTCACTTGGAGACACCAGTCTGGAGAGGTGTGGTCACTTGGAGACACCAGTCTGGAGAGGTGTGGTCACTCTGGAGACACCAGTCTGGAGAGGTGTGGTCACTTGGAGACACCAGTCTGGAGAGGTGTGGTCACTTGGAGACACCAGTCTGGAGAGGTGTGGTCACTTGGAGACACCAGTCTGGAGAGGTGTGGTCACTTGGAGACACCAGTCTGGAGAGGTGTGGTCACTTGGAGACACCAGTCTGGAGAGGTGTGGTCACTTGGAGACACCAGTCTGGAGAGGTGTGGCCACTTCTGGAGAGGTGTGGTCACTTGAGACACCAGTCTGGAGAGGTGTGGTCACTTGGAGACACCAGTCTGGAGAGGTGTGGTCACTTGGAGACACCAGTCTGGAGAGGTGTGGTCACTTGGAGACACCAGTCTGGAGGTGTGGCCACTTGAGACACCAGTCTGGAGAGGTGTGGTCACTTGGAGACACCAGTCTGGAGAGGTGTGGGTCACTTGGAGACACCAGTCTGGAGAGGTGTGGTCACTTGGAGACACCAGTCTGGAGAGGTGTGGCCACTTGGAGACACCAGTCTGGAGAGGTGTGGTCACTTGGAGACACCAGTCTGGAGAGGTGTGGTCTGGAGACACCAGTCTGGAGAGGTGTGGCCACTTGGAGACACCAGTCTGGAGAGGTGTGGTCACTCTGGAGACACCAGTCTGGAGAGGTGTGGTCACTTGGAGACACCAGTCTGGAGAGGTGTGGTCACTTGGAGACACCAGTCTGGAGAGGTGTGGTCACTTGGAGACACCAGTCTGGAGAGGTGTGGTCACTTGGAGACACCAGTCTGGAGAGGTGGTCACTGGACACCAGTCTGGAGAGGTGGAGACACCAGTCTGGAGAGGTGTGGTCACTTGGAGACACCAGTCTGGAGAGGTGTGGTCACTTGGAGACACCAGTCTGGAGAGGTGTGGTCACTTGGAGACACCAGTCTGGAGAGGTGTGGTCACTTGGAGACACCAGTCTGGAGAGGTGTGGTCACTTGAGACACCAGTCTGGAGAGGTGTGGTCACTTGGAGACACCAGTCTGGAGAGGTGTGGTCACTTGGAGACACCAGTCTGGAGAGGTGTGGTCACTTGGAGACACCAGTCTGGAGAGGTGTGGTCACTTGGAGACACCAGTCTGGAGAGGTGTGGCCACTTGGAGACACCAGTCTGGAGAGGTGTGGTCACTTGAGACACCAGTCTGGAGAGGTGTGGTCACTTGGAGACACCAGTCTGGAGAGTGTGGTCACTTGGAGACACCAGTCTGGAGAGGTGTGGCACCACTTGGAGAGACACCAGTCTGGAGAGGTGTGGCCACTTGGAGACACCAGTCTGGAGAGGTGTGGCACTTGGAGACACCAGTCTGGAGAGGTGTGGTCACTCTGGAGACACCAGTCTGGAGAGGTGTGGCACAGACACCAGTCTGGAGGTGGTCAGAGACACCAGTCTGGAGAGGTGTGGTCACTTGGAGACACCAGTCTGGAGAGGTGTGGTCACTTGGAGACACCAGTCTGGAGAGGTGTGGTCACTTGGAGACACCAGTCTGGAGAGGTGTGGTCACTTGGAGACACCAGTCTGGAGAGGTGTGGTCACTTGGAGACACCAGTCTGGAGAGGTGTGGTCACTTGGAGACACCAGTCTGGAGAGGTGTGGCCACTTGGAGACACCAGTCTGGAGAGGTGTGGTCACTTGGAGACACCAGTCTGGAGAGGTGTGGTCACTTGGAGACACCAGTCTGGAGAGGTGTGGTCACTTGGAGACACCAGTCTGGAGAGGTGTGGTCACTTGGAGACACCAGTCTGGAGAGGTGTGGTCTGGACTGTGGAGAGACACCAGTCTGGAGAGGTGTGGCCACTTGGAGACACCAGTCTGGAGAGGTGTGGCCACTTGGAGACACCAGTCTGGAGAGGTGTGGCACTTGGAGACACCAGTCTGGAGAGGTGGTGTCTGGAGAGGTGTGGTCACTTGGAGACACCAGTCTGGAGACACTTGGTCTGGAGAGGTGTGGTCACACCAGTTGGAGACACCAGTCTGGAGAGGTGTGGTCACTTGGAGACACCAGTCTGGAGAGGTGTGGTCACTTGGAGACACCAGTCTGGAGAGGTGTGGTCACTTGGAGACACCAGTCTGGAGAGGTGTGGTCACTTGGAGACACCAGTCTGGAGAGGTGTGGTCACTTGGAGACACCAGTCTGGAGAGGTGTGGTCACTTGAGACACCAGTCTGGAGAGGTGTGGTCACTTGGAGACACCAGTCTGGAGAGGTGTGGTCACTTGGAGACACCAGTCTGGAGAGGTGTGGTCACTTGGAGACACCAGTCTGGAGTCACTGGAGACACCAGTCTGGAGAGGTGTGGCCACACCAGTCTGGAGACACCAGTCTGGAGAGGTGTGGTCACTTGGAGACACCAGTCTGGAGAGGTGTGGTCACTTGGAGACACCAGTCTGGAGAGGTGTGGTCACTTGGAGACACCAGTCTGGAGAGGTGTGGTCACTTGGAGACACCAGTCTGGAGAGGTGTGGCCACTTCTGGAGAGACACACCAGTCTGGAGAGGTGTGGTCACTTGGAGACACCAGTCTGGAGAGGTGTGGTCACTTGGAGACACCAGTCTGGAGAGGTGTGGTCACTTGGAGACACCAGTCTGGAGAGGTGTGGTCACTTGGAGACACCAGTCTGGAGAGGTGGGTCACTTGAGACACCAGTCTGGAGAGGTGTGGTCACTTGGAGACACCAGTCTGGAGAGGTGTGGTCACTTGGAGACACCAGTCTGGAGAGGTGTGGTCACTTGGAGACACCAGTCTGGAGAGGTGTGGTCACTTGGAGACACCAGTCTGGAGAGGTGTGGTCACTTGGAGACACCAGTCTGGAGAGGTGTGGTCACTTGGAGACACCAGTCTGGAGAGGTGTGGTCACTTGGAGACACCAGTCTGGAGAGGTGTGGTCACTTGGAGACACCAGTCTGGAGAGGTGTGGCCACTTGGAGACACCAGTCTGGAGAGGTGTGGCCACTTGGAGACACCAGTCTGGAGAGGTGTGGTCACTTGGAGACACCAGTCTGGAGAGGTGTGGTCACTTGGAGACACCAGTCTGGAGAGGTGTGGTCACTTGGAGACACCAGTCTGGAGAGGTGGTCACTGGAGACACCAGTCTGGAGAGGTGTGGTCAGACACCAGTCTGGAGAGGTGTGGTCACTTGGAGACACCAGTCTGGAGAGGTGTGGTCACTTGAGACACCAGTCTGGAGAGGTGTGGTCACTTGGAGACACCAGTCTGGAGAGGTGTGGTCACTTGGAGACACCAGTCTGGAGAGGTGTGGTCACTTGGAGACACCAGTCTGGAGAGGTGTGGTCACTTGGAGACACCAGTCTGGAGAGGTGTGGTCACCAGTCTGGAGAGGTTGGAGACACCAGTCTGGAGAGGTGTGGTCACTTGGAGACACCAGTCTGGAGAGGTGTGGTCACTTGGAGACACCAGTCTGGAGAGGTGTGGTCACTTGGAGACACCAGTCTGGAGAGGTGTGGTCACTTGGAGACACCAGTCTGGAGAGGTGTGGTCACTTGGAGACACCAGTCTGGAGAGGTGTGGTCACTTGGAGACACCAGTCTGGAGAGGTGTGGTCACTTGGAGACACCAGTCTGGAGAGGTGTGGTCACTTGGAGACACCAGTCTGGAGAGGTGTGGCCACTTGGAGACACCAGTCTGGAGAGGTGTGGCCACTTGGAGACACCAGTCTGGAGAGGTGTGGTCACTCTGGAGACACCAGTCTGGAGAGGTGTGGTCACTTGGAGACACCAGTCTGGAGAGGTGTGGTCACTTGGAGACACCAGTCTGGAGAGGTGTGGCACTTGGAGACACCAGTCTGGAGAGGTGTGGTCACACACCAGTCTGGAGAGGTGTGGTCACTTGGAGACACCAGTCTGGAGAGGTGTGGTCACTTGGAGACACCAGTCTGGAGAGGTGTGGTCACTTGGAGACACCAGTCTGGAGAGGTGTGGTCACTTGGAGACACCAGTCTGGAGAGGTGTGGTCACACCAGTCTGGAGGTGTGGACACCAGTCTGGAGAGGTGTGGTCACTTGGAGACACCAGTCTGGAGAGGTGTGGTCACTTGAGACACCAGTCTGGAGAGGTGTGGCCACTTGGAGACACCAGTCTGGAGAGGTGTGGTCACTTGGAGACACCAGTCTGGAGAGGTGTGGTCACTTGGAGACACCAGTCTGGAGAGGTGTGGTCACTTGGAGACACCAGTCTGGAGAGGTGTGGTCACTTGGAGACACCAGTCTGGAGAGGTGTGGTCACTTGGAGACACCAGTCTGGAGAGGTGTGGTCACTTGGAGACACCAGTCTGGAGAGGTGTGGCCACTTGGAGACACCAGTCTGGAGAGGTGTGGTCACTTGGAGACACCAGTCTGGAGAGGTGTGGTCACTTGGAGACACCAGTCTGGAGAGGTGTGGTCACTTGGAGACACCAGTCTGGAGAGGTGTGGTCACTTGGAGACACCAGTCTGGAGGTGTGGACTTGGAGACACCAGTCTGGAGAGGTGTGGTCACTTGGAGACACCAGTCTGGAGAGGTGTGGTCACTTGGAGACACCAGTCTGGAGAGGTGTGGTCACTTGGAGACACCAGTCTGGAGAGGTGTGGTCACTTGGAGACACCAGTCTGGAGAGGTGTGGTCACTTGGAGACACCAGTCTGGAGAGGTGTGGTCACTTGGAGACACCAGTCTGGAGAGGTGTGGTCACTTGGAGACACCAGTCTGGACACCAGTCTGGAGGTGTGGCCACTTGGAGACACCAGTCTGGAGAGGTGTGGTCACTTGGAGACACCAGTCTGGAGAGGTGTGGTCACTTGGAGACACCAGTCTGGAGAGGTGTGGTCACTTGGAGACACCAGTCTGGAGAGGTGTGGTCACTTGGAGACACCAGTCTGGAGAGGTGTGGTCACTTGGAGACACCAGTCTGGAGAGGTGTGGTCACTTGGAGACACCAGTCTGGAGAGGTGTGGTCACTTGGAGACACCAGTCACTGGAGACACCAGTCTGAGAGGTGTGGTCAGGTGTGGTCACTTGGAGACACCAGTCTGGAGAGGTGTGGTCACTTGGAGACACCAGTCTGGAGAGGTGTGGTCACTTGGAGACACCAGTCTGGAGAGGTGTGGCCACTTGGAGACACCAGTCTGGAGAGGTGTGGCCACTTGGAGACACCAGTCTGGAGAGGTGTGGTCACTTGGAGACACCAGTCTGGAGAGGTGTGGTCACTTGGAGACACCAGTCTGGAGAGGTGTGGGAGACACCACTTGGAGACACCAGTCTGGAGAGGTGTGGTCCACTTGGAGACACCAGTCTGGAGAGGTGTGGTCACTTGGAGACACCAGTCTGGAGAGGTGTGGTCACTTGGAGACACCAGTCTGGAGAGGTGTGGTCACTTGGAGACACCAGTCTGGAGAGGTGTGGTCACTTGGAGACACCAGTCTGGAGAGGTGTGGTCACTTGGAGACACCAGTCTGGAGAGGTGTGGTCACTTGGAGACACCAGTCTGGAGAGGTGTGGTCACTTGGAGACACCAGTCTGGAGAGGTGTGGCCACTTGGAGACACCAGTCTGGAGAGGTGTGGCCACTTGGAGACACCAGTCTGGAGAGGTGTGGTCACTTGGAGACACCAGTCTGGAGAGGTGTGGCCACTTGGAGACACCAGTCTGGAGAGGTGTGGTCACTTGGAGACACCAGTCTGGAGAGGTGTGGTCACTTGGAGACACCAGTCTGGAGAGGTGTGGTCACTTGGAGACACCAGTCTGGAGTCTGGACACCAGTCTGGAGGTGTGGTCACTTGGAGACACCAGTCTGGAGAGGTGTGGTCACTTGGAGACACCAGTCTGGAGAGGTGTGGTCACTTGGAGACACCAGTCTGGAGAGGTGTGGAGACACCAGTCTGGAGAGGTGTGGTCACTTGGAGACACCAGTCTGGAGAGGTGTGGTCACTTGGAGACACCAGTCTGGAGAGGTGTGGCCACTTGGAGACACCAGTCTGGAGAGGTGTGGTCACTTGGAGACACCAGTCTGGAGAGGTGTGGTCACTTGGAGACACCAGTCTGGAGAGGTGTGGCCACTTGGAGACACCAGTCTGGAGAGGTGTGGTCACTTGGAGACACCAGTCTGGAGAGGTGTGTGGTCACTTGGAGACACCAGTCTGGAGAGGTGTGGTCACTTGGAGACACCAGTCTGGAGAGGTGTGGTCACTTGGAGACACCAGTCTGGAGAGGTGTGGTCACTTGGAGACACCAGTCTGGAGAGGTGTGGTCACTTGGAGACACCAGTCTGGAGAGGTGTGGCCACTTGGAGACACCAGTCTGGAGAGGTGTGGTCACTTGGAGACACCAGTCTGGAGAGGTGTGGTCACTTGGAGACACCAGTCTGGAGAGGTGTGGTCACTTGGAGACACCAGTCTGGAGAGGTGTGGTCACTTGGAGACACCAGTCTGGAGAGGTGTGGTCACTTGGAGACACCAGTCTGGAGAGGTGTGGTCACTTGGAGACACCAGTCTGGAGAGGTGTGGCCAGTCTGAGAGGTGTGGCCACTGAGACACCAGTCTGGAGAGGTGTGGTCACTTGGAGACACCAGTCTGGAGAGGTGTGGTCACTTGGAGACACCAGTCTGGAGAGGTGTGGCCACTTGGAGACACCAGTCTGGAGAGGTGTGGTCACTTGGAGACACCAGTCTGGAGAGGTGTGGTCACTTGGAGACACCAGTCTGGAGAGGTGTGGCCACTTGGAGACACCAGTCTGGAGAGGTGTGGTCAGACACCAGTCTGGAGAGGTGTGGTCACTTGGAGACACCAGTCTGGAGAGGTGTGGTCACTTGGAGACACCAGTCTGGAGAGGTGTGGTCACTTGGAGACACCAGTCTGGAGAGGTGTGGTCACTTGGAGACACCAGTCTGGAGAGGTGTGGTCACTTGGAGACACCAGTCTGGAGAGTGTGGTCACTTGGAGACACCAGTCTGGAGAGGTGTGGTCACTTGGAGACACCAGTCTGGAGAGGTGTGGTCACCAGTCTGGAGACACACCAGTCTGGAGAGGTGTGGTCACTTGGAGACACCAGTCTGGAGAGGTGTGGCCACTTGGAGACA
>NC_068421.1:98377201-98377908 GCF_023373465.1 Oncorhynchus keta | reverse complement strand
TCCTGGTGTGATGACAGTCTCCTGGTGTGATGACAGTCTGGTGTGATGACAGTCTCCTGGTGTGATGACAGTCTGGTGTGATGACAGTCTCCTGGTGTGATGACAGTCTCCTGGTGTGATGACAGTCTCCTGGTGTGATGACAGTCTGGTGTGATGACAGTCTCCTGGTGTGATGACAGTCTGGTGTGATGACAGTCTCCTGGTGTGATGACAGTCTCCTGGTGTGATGACAGTCTCCTGGTGTGATGACAGTCTCCTGGTGTGATGACAGTCTCCTGGTGTGATGACAGTCTGGTGTGATGACAGTCTCCTGGTGTGATGACAGTCTCCTGGTGTGATGACAGTCTCCTGGTGTGATGACAGTCTCCTGGTGTGATGACAGTCTGGTGTAATGACAGTCTCCTGGTGTGATGACAGTCTCCTGGTGTGATGACAGTCTGGTGCGATGACAGTCTCCTGGTGTGATGACAGTCTCCTGGTGTGATGACAGTCTCCTGATGTGATGACAGTCTCCTGGTGTGATGACAGTCTGGTGTCAATCTGCTACTCTCCCCACTTTATAAGATGGCTTCTAAAATGGTTGTTAGGTCTAAGGTCTGAAGGATCTGTAAAGCTCCACAGATACTCCACAGATTGGAGTATCTGTCCATAGGACCACTTTAAGCCGTACACTCCACAGAGCTGGGCTTTACAGAGGAGTGGCCAGG
>NC_068421.1:98371845-98377101 GCF_023373465.1 Oncorhynchus keta | reverse complement strand
GGGATCTTACAATGGGGACTTAGTCCACAGTGTGTTCTGTCTCTGTGGGATCATGGAATCCAAAAGAGTTCTAAAAGGTTTTTTACCTGGAACCAAACATGGTTCTTCAAAGGGTTCTCCTATGGGGACAGCTGAAGAACCCTTTTTAACATCCTAGATAGCACCTCGTCTTCTATGAACGTAGGCTAGTAGCTGGGCTTGCTAGTAGCTGGGCTTGCTAGTAGCTGGGCTTGCTAGTGGCTGGGCTTGCTAGTAGCTGGGCTTGCTAGTAGCTGGGCTTGCTAGTGGCTGGGCTTGCTAGTAGCTGGGCTTGCTAGTAGCTGGGCTTGCTAGTGGCTGGGCTTGCTAGTAGCTGGGCTTGCTAGTAGCTGGGCTTGCTAGTGGCTGGGCTTGCTAGTAGCTGGAGCACAAGTGGCTGGGCTTGTAGTAACTGGGCTTACTGTGGCTGGGCTTGCTAGTGGCTGGGCTTGCTAGTAGCTGGGCTTGCTAGTAGCTGGGCTTGCTAGTAGCTGGGCTTGCTAGTAGCTGGGCTTGCTAGTGGCTGGGCTTGCTAGTAGCTGGGCTTGCTAGTGGCTGGGCTTGCTAGTAGCTGGGCTTGCTAGTAGCTGGGCTTGCTAGTAGCTGGGCTTGCTAGTGGCTGCGCTTGCTAGTAGCTGGGCTTGCTAGTAGCTGGGATTGCTAGTAGCCACTCTAAAAACGTGCAGTTTTGTCACATAACACAAGGCCACAGATGTCTGACGTTTTGAGGTACACTTGGCATGCTGACTGTAGGAATGTCCACCAGAGCTGTTGCCAGAGAACTGAATGTTCATTTTTCTACCATAAGGTCCTTCAGCTCAGTTGGTAGCTCAGTTGGTAGAGCATGGCACTTGTAACGCCAGGGTAGTGGGTTGATCCCGGGACCACCCATACGAGAATGTATGCACACATGACTGTAAGTCGCTTTGGAGAAAAGCGTCTGCTAAATAGCATATATATTATTATATTTGGCATATATTATTATATTATTATTATATTATTATATTATTATTATTATTATATATTATAAGCCCCTCCAATGTCGTTTTAGAGAATTTGACAGTATGTCCAACCGGTCTCACAACCGCAGACCACGCATAACCATGCCAGCCCAGGACCTCCACATCCGGGCTTCTTCACCTGCGGGATAAACTAGCCACCCGGATAGCTGATGAAACTGGGTTATCACAACCAAATAATTACTGCACAAACGGTCAGAAACCTGTCTCAATGAAGCTCATCTGCGTGCTCGTCATCCTCAACAGGATGACTTGACTGTAGTTTGGCATCATAACCAATTTCAATGGGGAAGTGCTTACATTCGATGGCCACTGGCACACTGGAGTAGAGTGCTCTTCATGGATGAATCCCGGTTTCAACTGTACCGGGCAGATGGCAGACAGTGTGTGTGGCGTTGTTAGGGCGAGCGGTATGTTGATGTCAACGTTGTTGTGAACAGAGTGCCCCATGGTGGCGGTGGGGTTATGGTATGGTGTTTACTGATGTCAACGTTGTGAACAGAGAGCCCCATGGTGGGGGGGTTATGGTATGGTGTTTACTGATGTCAACGTTGTGAACAGAGGGCCCCATGGTGGGGGGGTTATGGTATGGTGTTTACTGATGTCAACGTTGTGAACAGAGGGCCCCATGGTGGGGGGGTTATGGTATGGTGTTTACTGATGTCAACGTTGTGAACAGAGTGCCCCATGGTGGCGGTGGGGTTATGGTATGGGCAAGCATGAGCTACGGAGAACGAACACAATTACATTTTATCAACGGCAATTTGAATCCACAAAGATTACGTGGTGACATCCTTAGGCACATTCATCTGCTGCCATCACCTCATGTTTTAGCAACACAATGCATGGTCCCAAATCGCAAGGATCTGTATCAGATGATGTGAGCAGAGCTGGAGCGAGGAGAGGACCACGCCCAATGACTCTCCCAAAGGCTGGAGCGTCGGGCCTCCTCACCTGCTACAATACTGATCCAGTAGCGCTCACTCTACAAGCTCATGGCATGCCCAGCCCCTTACTTTAAAACACACAGGTGCAAAATCAAGGTGACTTAAAAAAGCTGAGCAAGAGAGGGAGTGTGGTGATGTAGTGTCCACAATTAAAGAATCAAGGTGGAATCTGAAGAGGACCAATCAGAGACAACGATTGACAGCTGCCTCTGATTGGGATACCACACTCGGCCAAACACAAAGAAATACAACACATAGAATGCCCACAAAATCACACCTGACCAAACCAAACAGAAAAAAAAGGACATAAAAAGGCTCTCTAAGGTCAGGGTGTGACGAATACCCAAGGTGTGGACTCCACCGCCAAACCTGAACCTATAGGAGGGTCCGGGTGGGCATCTATCTCAGGTAGCAGCTCCGGTGTGGGACGCAGACCCCGCTCAACCTCTGGCTCCCTCCACTTTGGTGGTGCCTCTGGTGCGGGTGACCCTCGTCGCCGACCCCGGACTGGAACCCTCGCTGCCCAGGCCCGGAATGAGGACCCTCGCTGCAGGCTCCAGACTGAACCCTCGCTGCAGGCCCCAGACTGGGGACCCTCGCTGCAGGCCCCAGACTGAGAACCCTCTCTGCATGCCCGGGACTGGGGACCCTCATTGCATGGCGGACGGGGGACCGTCGCTGGAGGCTCCCGGACTGGGGATGCGTCGCTGGAGGCTCCCGGACTGGGGACCGTCGCTGGAGCTCCGGACTGAGACCCCGTCGCTGGAGGCTCCCGGACTGGGGACCGTCGCTGGAGGCTTTTACTAGATTACTTATAGTTTTTCATATTTGTCTGTCTGTAATTTTTGTAATGACTTGGTGCTGCCTATCTTGGCCAGGACGCTCTTGAAAAAGAGATTTTAATCTCAATGAGCCCTTCCTGGTTAAATAAAGGTTAAATAAATAAATAAATAAAACAGTGACTAAGGTTCAGTGCAGGGTAGAGTACCGGGTGGTAACAGGGTAGAGTACCGGGTCGTAACAGGGTAGAGTACCGGGTGGTAGCAGGGTAGAGTACCGGGTGGTAACAGGCTAGAGTACCGGGTGGTAGCAGGGTAGAGTACCGGGTGGTAACAGGGTAGAGTACCGGGTGGTAGCAGGGTAGAGTACCGGGTGGTAACAGGCTAGAAGTACCGGGTGGTAGCAGGGTAGAGTACCAGGTGGCTCAGCAGGGTAGAGTACCGGGTGGCAGCTAGGGTAGAGTACCGGGTGGTAACAGGCTAGAGTACTGGGTGGTAGCAGGGTAGAATACCGGGTGGTAGCAGGGTAGAGTACCAGGTGGTAGCAGGCTAGAGTACCAGGTGGTAGCAGAGGTAGAGTACTGGGTGGTAACAGGCTAGAGTACCGGGTGGTAGCAGGCTAGAGTACCGGGTGGTAACAGGCTAGAGTACCAGGTAGTAGCAGGGTAGTAACAGTGACTAAGGTTCAAGGCAGGGGTACTGTGCGGAGGCTGGCTAGTGGTGACTATTTAACAGTCTGATGGACTGGAGATAGAAGCTGTTTAACAGTCGCTTGGTCCCATCTTTGATGTCAAGGCTCGGTGGTTGATATGTCAAGGCTCGAGGTTGATATGTCAAGAGCTCGAGGTTGATATGTCAAGGCTCGAGGGTTGATATGTCAAGAGCTCGGTGGTTGATATGTCAAGAGCTAGGTGGTTGATATGTCAAGGCTCGAGGGTTGATATGTCAAGAGCTTGAGGTTGATATGTCAAGGCTCGGTGAGTTGATATGTCACGGCTCGAGGTTGATATGTCAAAGCTCGGTGGTTGATATGTCAAGAGCTCGGTGGTTGATATGTCACGGCTCGAGGTTGATATGTCACGGCTCGAGGTTGATATGTCAAGGCTCGGTGGATTGATATGTCAAGGCTCTGTGGTTGATATGTCAAGGCTTGAGGGTTGATATGTCAAGGCTCGAGGGTTGATATGTCAAGGCTCGAGGTTGATATGTCAAGGCTCGGTGGTTGATATGTCAAGGCTCGGTGGTTGATATGTCAAGGCTTGAGGGTTGATATGTCAAGGCTTGAGGGTTGATATGTCAAGGCTTGAGGTTGATATGTCAAGGCTCGGTGGTTGATATGTCAAGGCTCGGTGGTTGATATGTCAAGGCTCGGTGGTTGATATGTCAAGGCTCGGTGGTTGATATGTCAAGGCTCGAGGTTGATATGTCAAGGCTCGAGGGTTGATATGTCAAGGCTCGAGGGTTGATATGTCAAGGCTCGAGGGTTGATATGTCAAGGCTTGAGGGTTGATATGTCAAGGCTCGGTGGTTGATATGTCAAGGCTCGGTGGTTGATATGTCAAGGCTCGAGGGTTGATATGTCAAGGCTCAGTGGTTGATATGTCAAGGCTCGAGGGTTGATATGTCAAGGCTCGAGGGTTGATATGTCAAGGCTCGGTGGTTGATATGTCAAGGCTCGGTGGTTGATATGTCAAGGCTTGAGGTTGATATGTCAAGGCTCGAGGTTGATATGTCAAGGCTTGAGGTTGATATGTCAAGGCTCGAGGGTTGATATGTCAAGGCTTGAGGGTTGATATGTCAAGGCTTGAGGGTTGATATGTCAAGGCTCGGTGGTTGATATGTCAAGGCTCGGTGGTTGATATGTCAAGGCTTGATGGTTGATATGTCAAGGCTCGGTGGTTGATATGTCAAGGCTCGGTGGTTGATATGTCAAGGCTTGAGGGTTGATATGTCAAGGCTTGAGGGTTGATATGTCAAGGCTCGGTGGTTGATATGTCAAGGCTCGAGGGTTGATATGTCAAGGCTCGAGGGTTGAATATGTCAAGGCTCGAGGGTTGATATGTCAAGGCTCGGTGGATTGATATGTCAAGGCTCGAGGGTTGATATGTCAAGGCTTGAGGTTGATATGTCAAGGCTTGAGGGTTGATATGTCAAGGCTCGGTGGTTGATATGTCAAGGCTCGGTGGTTGATATGTCAAGGCTCGAGGGTTGATATGTCAAGGCTCGAGGTTGATATGTCAAGGCTCGAGGTTGATATGTCAAGGCTCGAGGGTTGATATGTCAAGGCTCGAGGGTTGATATGTCAAGGCTCGAGGTTGATATGTCAAGGCTCGGTGGCTGATATGTCAAGGCTCGAGTGGCTGATATGTCAAGGCTCGAGGGTTGATATGTCAAGGCTCGAGGTTGATATGTCAAGGCTCGAGGGATTGATATGTCAAGGCTCGAGGGTTGATATGTCAAGGCTCGAGTGGTTGATATGTCAAGGCTCGAGGG
>NC_068421.1:98342120-98371745 GCF_023373465.1 Oncorhynchus keta | reverse complement strand
TGTCACGTAGAGTAGGCCAGAAGGCTAAACTGGATAACCTAACCTCTATCAAAATAAAAAGATGGCGGAACATAAAAGTTCTTCTGTGCAAGGTGTTTATTTACAAGTGAATTCCGGAACAAAAAACAACAGTACTGCCATCATCTACCTTATGGGACAGCTTAAAAACAATGCTGCCCCATCCACAGCTCAATCCAAAATAACCTCCCCATGACTGAAGGAGGCTCCTTTTGTAGGGCTAGCCCTCCCCTCAGAACAATTAACCCTGGTTAATTAATCAATTAATAATACAAACATACATTTTTCCATAGACTAAACATACTAAGGATATACATTGCAACACGGTTTTAAACAATATCACAACATAACATTTGTATTATCACTACTGACAATATCTTTCAATATGCCCATGTGCATTAATGAGCCATTGGGACGGGCACTATAAAGCCAACCCAATTCCCTGAGCTCGGGTCCTTTTCCAGCATACCCGGAAGCTACAGAGAACAAACAAACAATGCGAGAGTATAAAAGAGAAACAGAATCTTATAAAAACGTTAAAACAAATGCGCTGCATCCACAACATTGATAAGTATAAAATGCATGCACCAAGACAGAAGTTAATTTGTGTGTCGACCCACATTGTTAACTTATCTTATAATGGCGCAGGGAGGAGTGATGAATATGTGTGTGCGTTAAAGAACCCAAATGCTGCCCTTTGACCAGTGACGGACTTCTAGCGATCACATTACCTTCCTCCTCTCCTGAAGCGACCATGTACGGGAGCCTTGATAGGTAGTCCGCAGTAACGTTCTCTTTTCCTGCCTTGTGACGGACACAGAACCTGAAGGGCTGGAGCTCCAGATACCACCTGGTCACACGAGAATTCCGGTCCTTCATGGTCTGGATCCAGGTCAGTGCTCTGTGGTCCGTGTGCAGGTCAAATTCCCTCCCAAGAAGGTAGTAACGGAGGCTATCTAGGGCCCACTTTATAGCCAGGCACTCCTTTTCGATTGTAGAATACCTGGTTTCCTGGGCAACAGCTTCCGACTCAGGTACAGCACAGGAAGCTCTTCTCTTGGCTCCCCTTGGGCCAGTACAGCTCCAATTCCTACAGCCGAAGCGTCCACCTGCACTGAGAAATCTCTTCTGAAAATCAGGGGTCTGGAGAACAGGGAATGAGCACAGTCGTTTTTTCAGTGTCATGAAGGCTTCCTCACACTCCTCAGTCCACTTCACAGGGTTGCTGGCCCCCTTCGAAGTGAGGTTGGTCAGAGGGACAGCGATGGTCGAAAACTGTGGAATGAATCTCCGGTACCACCCTGCCAGACCTAGGAAGGACTTCACCTGTTTCTTGGTTCTGGGTTGAGGGCTATTCCTGATGGACTCCACTTTCTCCACCTGAGGCCGAACTTCACCCTTACCCAGCTGGTAACCCAGGTACTTTGTCTCCTGTTTCGCCCACTCACACTTCAGGAGGTTAGCGTGAGGCCTGCTTCATGGATCTTCCCCAGGACTCTGCTAAGATGCTGTATGTGCTCCTCCCAGGAGTGGCTGTAGATCACCACGTCGTCCAAGTAAGCAGCACAGTAATCGTCACAGTCCTGGAGGACCTTGTCCATCAGCCTCTGGAAAGTCGCAGGGGCCCCATGAAGGCCAAACGGCATGACCTTGAACTGGAACAGGCCCATTGGCGTCCGGAATGCAGTGTAGGCCTTGGATTGTTCATCCAGGGGCACCTGCCAGTACCCTTTGCAGAGATCCAATGTGGTGATGTAATGAGCTCTACCTATTCTCTCCAGTAAGTCGTCAATGCGGGGCATGGGATAGGCATCAAACTGGGAGATGGCATTCACCTTACGGAAGTCCATGCAGACGCGCAAAGAGCCATCCTTCTTTGGGACAATGACAATAGGGCTGCTCCATTCACTTGAAGATGGCTCGACAACATCCATCTCTATCATGGTGTGGACCTCTTCCTTGAGGGCTACCACCAGCCTCTCAGGCACACGGTAAGGATGCTGGCGGACAGGGTTCTGGCCAGGTTTCAAGCGAATGACGTGTTCTAGGACTTTGGTTCTTCCTGGTCTCTGACTGAAGAGGGCCGGATACTTGCCAAACAGCTGCTTCAGCTCATCTTGCTTGTCTTCTTCCAGGTGAGCCAGTATGACTTCTGCTCGTTCTTTCCATGCCTCTGTGACCCCATCCGACTCATCCTCTTCTACTCTGCGGACCAGAAAGGACTTTCCTTTGGAGAGTTCTCTCTCTCCTCCCAGGCCTTGAGAAGGTTCACATGGTAGGTTTGCTTCTTCTTACCCTTGTCCGGGTGCAGCACCTCGTAGGTCACTGGGCCCATCTTCCTCCCGATTAGGTACGGTCCTTGCCATTGCGCAAGGAGCTTGCTGGTAGATGAGGGAAGGAGGAGCAGGACTTTCTGTCCTGGCTCAAACTCTCTGTGGCGAGCATGCTGGTCATAGCCTCTCTTCTGGGCCTTCTGGGCTTGCTGAAGGTTTGCTCTAGCTTCCTCTCGGTACCGTTCCAACCTGTCTCGCATCTGGAGGACATACTGGACAATCCCCTGTCCTGAGGTAGCTACTGGGGAACCTTCCCAGCACTTCTTCAGCAGGTCCAGTGGTCCTTGCACTGGCCATCCATAGAGGAGTTCGAATGGCGAGAAACCTGTCGATGCCTGAGGCACCTCCCTGTAAGCAAAAAGCAGAAAGGGTAACCACTTATCCCAGTCTTTACCAGTGTCAGCCACAAACTTCCTCAACATGTTCTTGAGCGTTTGATTGAATCTCTCTACGAGCCCATCCGTCTGGGGATGGTAGGGAGTAGTCCTCAAACCTTTAATGCCCAGCTGTCGGTGGAGTTGAACCATTAGTCGCGAGGTGAAGTTTGTCCCTTGGTCCGTCAGGATTTCATCTGGGATTCCTACACGAGAGAAGAGCTGAACAAGAGCACTGATTATTTTTGGAGTGGTTATGGAACGGAGTGGGAAGGCTTCTGGGAACCGGGTGGCATAGTCACAGATCACCAATATATACTTGTAACCTGCACTACTCTTCTCCAAGGGTCCAACAATGTCCATTGCAATTCTCTTGAATGGGGTAGAGATAACAGGCAGTGAACATAGAGGAGCCCGTTCAGACCTACGGACAGCACTGGTTTTCTGGCACGTGGGGCATGATTTGCAGTATTTTTGTACATCAGTATACATGGAGGGCCAAAAGAAACGGGAGCCTAGCCTAAGATAGGTCTTATGTTGCCCTAGATGGCCTGCCCATGGAACTGTATGTGCAAGGTTGAGAACAAGTGGTCTACAGGTAGATGGCACCACCAACTTCCTGCTATCTGCCTCTGACCCAAGGTAGAGTATGTGGTTGTCTACTGTGTAAATCCCCCACATGAAGATTGACTGTCCCCAGCTAAGGCCTTGTCAAACAAACATTTCAAGGTTGCGTCAGACTTCTGCAGTGTAGCAAAATTTTGTGGAACATCCCATTGCACCTCTAACCCAGACACATCAGCAACAGGTACAGGGGTTCCCACATACTTCTCAAGACGCCGCTGGCGGCGTGACTTTCTGGGCCCTTTGGTTCCCCCTCGCACAGACTATCACACAAGTCAGGCAGAGGTTGTAAACCAGCTTTGGCCTGGGCACGAGTGACAACTGAACATGCCATCTGAACATCAGACTGGCAAACTGACTGCTCATATAGCTGACCCCCACACTTCCCAACAGATCAGAGAGTACAGGCACATCCCTCCCCAAAATCATCTCAAAAGGTAGCTTCTCCATTACCCCAACTTTGAGGAGGTATTTCTGACCCTGAATCTCAACTGTGAGCTCAGCTGTGGGCTGCTGTGACTGGTCACCATGGACACATTGGATCAGTGTCTGATGACCATAATCAATGTCATTAACAGGTACATTACCTTTTCTGATCAATGACAGTGAACTGCCGGTGTCAATCATTGCAGTAAGACTTTTACCATTCACTTTTACAGGTACCAAGCATGACCCTTCCCGAGTCTGTCTATTCTGAACACCATCCCCCTCTCTGGGTACATAACAGTAACCTGAGAGCTTGGATTTACGTAGCGGACACATTGAAGCTTTGTGCCCCTGCTGCCGGCAGTAAAAACAGGTCAGACCCCTCCCATCAGAGCGAACTGCATGATCCCTTACCTCCCTCCCAGACACATAACCCCCAGAGTTACCTCCACCATCTCTGGCGTTTCTGATGTCCCTTGTGTCTCTGAGATTCCTTGGAGCGGGTGCTGCAGGTTGTGGTGGGCCCCCTTTACGTGCATTAAGATACTGCAGGGCAAGCTTGGCCGCCATAAGCCCGTCCTTGGGCTCGTGCTCTCGGACCCAGGTTCGAATGTCGTGTGGTAGAACTTGTAGAAGTTGCTCGAGGATGATGACCTCCCGATTTCGTCCTGTGTCTTCTCCCCGGTCGAACCCATCGTCGGTAGAGACCCTTGAGGCGGTGGTACGTCTCTGTCGGCGACTCACCCGATGGCGTTGATGCAGCTCTGAAGCGTTGACGGTAGGTTTCCGGTGAGATGTCAAACTTCACCAGCAGCGCTTCCTTCAAGCCCTTGTAGACATTGGACAGCCCCTCATCCATTGCTGTGTAAGCCTCTAAGGCCTTGCCCGTCAGCAATGGGACAAGCCTGCAGGCCCACTCTACCTCAGGCCACTGCCACGTCTTAGCCATGCGCTCAAACCTCAGCAGGTAGTTTTCAATGTCCTCCCCTGCTGGTATGAGGGCATCTTTGGCTCCTTCCTCAGGAATGCTGGAAGATGGACGTTAACACTGCTGGACTGGTCTCCTGGTGCTGGCCTCATTACTGCTTGGGGTGCCTGCTGTGGAGTTGAAGTCGCTGCTGCATCGAGCCTTTGTCGTCCTGGTGTTGGAAGACACAATCTTGGGCTCTCACTGACGAGTTCCGCCTGGTGGGGAGCTGTGAGGATAGATTGGCGTAGGCCACGTAACGCCTGCTTGAGGTCTTCGTCCCTCCTCTCAAGGCAGGTGAAAAGTTGCTGAAAAAGGGTTACCATGGTTGGGTGTGGTTCTGGTCCCCCAACTGCTCCTTCAGTCAGCAGCTCACCCAGTTCTGGTTGTCTTTGGCCCCGCGGTCGGGCTCCTAGTTTCTCATACTTGACCTCTTCTTCACCAGACGATTCCATGGTATTCCACCCCGGTTCAACTTCAGGTACCTTTTCTGACAGTTGATGCTGTTGCTGAGAACGCAATCCTGTACGCATTCCCTTACCTCTCTTGTTGGAATTCACTGATTTGCGGTACGCCATCCCACCACTTCCACCATATGTCAAGTAGAGTAGGCCAGAAGGCTAAACTGGATAACCTAACCTCTATCAAAATAAAAAGATGGCGGAACCGCAAAAGTTCTTCTGTGCAAAGGTGTTTATTTACAAGTGAATTCCGGAACAAAAAAACAACAGTACTGCCATCAACGTCTACCTTATGGGACAGCTTAAAAACAATGCTGCCCCATCCACAGCTCAATCCAAAATAAACAGATCCTCATAATCCTCATGGATCCTCATAATACTGCAGGGTGCTATGGAGCACATACCAGACACAGATGGATCCTCATAATACTGCAGGGTGCTATGGAGCACATACCAGACACAGATGGATCCTCATAATACTGCAGGGTGCTATGGAGCACATACCAGACACAGATGGATCCTCATAATACTGCAGGGTGCTATGGAGCACATACCAGACACAGATGGATCCTCATAATACTGCAGGGTGCTATGGAGCACATACCAGACACAGATGGATCCTCATAATACTGCAGGGTGCTATGGAGCACATACCAGACACAGATGGATCCTCATAATACTGCAGGGTGCTATGGAGCACATACCAGACACAGATGGATCCTCATAATACTGCAGGGTGCTATGGAGCACATACCAGACACAGATGGATCCTCATAATACTGCAGGGTGCTATGGAGCACATACCAGACACAGATGGATCCTCATAATACTGCAGGGTGCTATGGAGCACATACCAGACACAGATGGATCCTCATAATACTGCAGGGTGCTATGGAGCACATACCAGACACAGATGGATCCTCATAATACTGCAGGGTGCTATGGAGCACATACCAGACACAGATGGATCCTCATAATACTGCATGGTGCTATGGAGCACATACCAGACACAGATGGATCCTCATAATACTGCAGGGTGCTATGGAGCACATACCAGACACAGATGTATCCCCATAATACTGCAGGGTGCTATGGAGCACATACCAGACACAGATGGATCCCTTACCTTGCTACTTGGAAGAAGACCACCCTTCAGATGCTTACCTAGTCTGTGTTTTGGACAGATTAGTCCGATTCTGATTGTGTGTTGGACCTGTTTCCAAAGTTTTTGTCTCAGGGAGAGAGAAAAAAATGGTTGCAGAATAAGGAGATTTCCCAGGCTTGTTGGGGGAATTTAGATCGATTACTGTTTCTGTACCTGTCTGTTGCTGTATCTATCTGTCTGCCTGTTGCTGTATCTATCTGTTTGTTGCTGTACCTGTCTGTTGCTGTATCTATCTGTCTGTTGCTGTACCTGTCTGTTGCTGTATCTATCTGTCTGTTGCTGTACCTGTCTGTTGCTGTATCTATCTGTCTGTTGCTGTACCTGTCTGTTGCTGTATCTGTCTGTTGCTGTACCTATCTGTCTGTATCTGTCTGTACCTGTCTGTCTGTTGCTGTGCCTGTCTGTTGCTGTATCTATCTGTCTGTTGCTGTATCTATCTGTCTGTTGCTGTACCTGTCTGTCTGTTGCTGTACCTGTCTGTTGCTGTATCTATCTGTCTGTTGCTGTACCTATCTGTCTGTTGCTGTACCTGTCTGTTGCTGTATCTATCTGTCTGTTGCTGTATCTATCTGTCTGTTGCTGTACCTGTCTGTCTGTTGCTGTACCTGTCTGTTGCTGTATCCATCTGTCTGTTGCTGTACCTATCTGTCTGTTGCTGTATCTATCTGTCTGTTGCTGTACCTGTCTGTCTGTTGCTGTACCTGTCTGTTGCTGTATCTATCTGTCTGTTGCTGTATCTATCTGTCTGTTGCTGTACCTGTCTGTCTGTTGCTGTACCTGTCTGTTGCTGTATCTATCTGTCTGTTGCTGTATCTATCTGTCTGTTGCTGTACCTGTCTGTCTGTTGCTGTACCTGTCTGTTGCTGTATCTATCTGTCTGTTGCTGTACCTGTCTGTTGCTGCATCTGTCTGTTGCTGCATCTGTCTGTCTGTTGCTGTATCTGGATCTGTCTGTTGCTGTATCTGGATCTGTCTGTCTCTCTCCCTCAGTTATACACATCAACAACCATGAAAAGGTTGACTCTCTCTCCCTCAGTTATACACATCAACAACCATGAAAAGGTCGACTCTCTCTCCCTCAGTTATACACATCAACAACCATGAAAAGGTTGACTCTCTCTCTCAGTTATACACATCAACAACCATGAAAAGGTCGACTCTCTCTCCCTCAGTTATACACATCAACAACCATGAAAAGGTCGACTCTCTCTCTCTCAGTTATACACATCAACAACCATGAAAAGGTCGACTCTCTCTCTCAGTTATACACATCAACAACCATGAAAAGGTTGACTCTCTCTCTCAGTTATACACATCAACAACCATGAAAAGGTTGACTCTCTCTCCCTCAGTTATACACATCAACAACCATGAAAAGGTCGACTCTCTCCCTCAGTTATACACATCAACAACCATGAAAAGGAAGGCTCTCTCTCCCTCAGTTATACACATCAACAACCATGAAAAGGTCGACTCTCTCTCTCAGTTATACACATCAACAACCATGAAAAGGTCGACTCTCTCCCTCAGTTATACACATCAACAACCATGAAAAGGTTGACTCTCTCTCTCAGTTATACACATCAACAACCATGAAAAGGTCGACTCTCTCTCTCAGTTATACACATCAACAACCATGAAAAGGTCGACTCTCTCTCCCTCAGTTATACACATCAACAACCATGAAAAGGTTGACTCTCTCTCCCTCAGTTATACACATCAACAACCATGAAAAGGTTGACTCTCTCTCCCTCAGTTATACACATCAACAACCATGAAAAGGTTGACTCTCTCCCTCAGTTATACACATCAACAACCATGAAAAGGAAGGCTCTCTCTCCCTCAGTTATACACATCAACAACCATGAAAAGGTTGACTCTCTCTCTTAGTTATACACATCAACAACCATGAAAAGGTCGACTCTCTCCCTCAGTTATACACATCAACAACCATGAAAAGGTTGACTCTCTCTCTCAGTTATACACATCAACAACCATGAAAAGGTCGACTCTCTCTCTCAGTTATACACATCAACAACCATGAAAAGGTCGACTCTCTCTCCCTCAGTTATACACATCAACAACCATGAAAAGGTTGACTCTCTCTCCCTCAGTTATACACATCAACAACCATGAAAAGGTTGACTCTCTCTCCCTCAGTTATACACATCAACAACCATGAAAAGGTCGACTCTCTCTCCCTCAGTTATACACATCAACAACCATGAAAAGGTCGACTCTCTCTCCCTCAGTTATACACATCAACAATCATGAAAAGGTTGACTCTCTCTCCCTCAGTTATACACATCAACAACCATGAAAAGGTCGGCTCTCTCTCCCTCAGTTCTACACATCAACAACCATGAAAAGGTCGACTCTCTCTCCCTCAGTTATACACATCAACAACCATGAAAAGGTCGACTCTCTCTCCCTCAGTTATACACATCAACAACCATGAAAAGGTTGACTCTCTCTCCCTCAGTTATACACATCAACAACCATGAAAAGGTCGACTCTCTCTCCCTCAGTTATACACATCAACAACCATGAAAAGGTCGACTCTCTCTCCCTCAGTTCTACACATCAACAAAAACAACATCCAACAACTAATGCCAGAGCAAGATGAGCTAAAATCTAACTAGGGAACCTTAGATAAACCCTCTCAAACGTTTTCAGTTAATTGTGATAAAGGATGGGGAATAGTAGTGTGCTCATCAATCTGCAGCTTGCCTGCCAATGCGTAATTCTTCAGGAAACGGACGTGGCTTCACACTGATTTCATGAAAATGGTGGAAAATATGGAGCCGAAGCACGACAAGAGCGGGATACAAATTCATTTGCTTTAACTAATTATGACAAATGTTAAGAAAATGTTGATCAATGGGATAAAGCAACAACTTTTCAAATAATTTACCCGAATAACGACCTAACGTTTTTTCGACTGGATTATTCACCTCATTCTTAATTTAGCTAAGCGGTATAGTTGTTGTGCATTCTCAATGGACATTTGGGTGCTTTCTTAAATTCACTCTGGCTATCTACTCCGATTTCAGAGCACTCTAGTTTGAGTGTACCAGAGCGCATAATAATGAATTTACAAGCTCTCAACACCCATTGAAAATTGGCCGATGTCTGTAAACATCAGCCACAAAAGCATACTGTTGCCAGCACCAGTTACATTCACCAACGCTCTGGATAACATGAAAACTGCCTAACCAGCTCTGTGAGTAAAATGGTCAGAGTGGTCTCATTTGTGTCTGGAAGTAGCTAGCAAGCTAGCCAACGTTATCTTGGGTCCTTGACTGCCGTTGTAAGGCCAGAACGCTCAAATCAACCCTACTCCTGTCCAGTGTCTGAATTTACTAACGGGCAATCTGACAACGCTCTGAACGAGCGCACTCTGGCACTCCAGATTGAATTTAAGAACACACCCGAAGTCGTAAAATGTCTAACTACTCATTTGTTACGCTAACTAGCTAGCGAGAGGTTGCATAGCAACAACATCAACTTCAGGTAGACAGGTGAAGAGCGCTCAACTTGAAAGGATAGCGTTTGTTTACAGTATATTAAAATGAACTAATAGTATATACTCATTAAGTATGTAGTATACAGTATGTTAGTATGGGTATTCGAACACAGTTGTTGTGTTTTTAGCTTGCTAAATAAATAGCTAGCTACAAAGTGGGGTGGTGGGCGACTTCATCAGTTGATACATGTATTCTTGTTGTCCAGTACTAACACTCATTGGCCCCTTGAAATGACCATGCAGAAACACAAATTAACAAAACAAATCTGAAAAATCTCCTCAACATGGTCAACTGTGAAACACTATGTAAGTAGAAGAGTCAGAGTGTTTTCCCTCCCTGCCGAGGTCCTGTTCTCATGGACACTGGTCTAAAGTAGTGCACTGCCTATAAAGGGAGTAGGGGGCAATTTGGACCTGGACAATGGATGTAAGAGCCATCCAATTAAACAAAGCCAGAGGACATGACAGGAATTTGCCTAGAGCTCAATGCCATGGTTACCACCACTACTGCTAGTCTCCACTGGTCCTCTCTCTATCCCTCTCTCTCTCTCTCTCTCTCTCTCTCTACTCTCTCTCCATCCCTCTCCTCTCCTCTACCTTCCTCCCCCTCGCTCTTTCTGTGTGTTCTCTCCCTCCATCCCTCTCTCTCTCTCTACTCTCTCTCCCTGTACTCTCTCTCTCTACTCTCTCCATCCTTCTCTCTCTCTCTACTCTCTCTCCCTGTACTCTCTCTCCATCCTTCTCTCTTCTCTACCTTCCTCCCCCTCACTCTTTCTCCCTGTTCTCTCTCTCCATCCCTCTATCTCCCTCCATCCCCCTCTCTCTCTCCATCCCTCTCTCTCTCTCTACTCTCTCTCCATCCCCCTCTCTCCCTCCATCCCCTCTCTCCCTCCATCCCCTCTCTCTCTCCATCTCTCTCTCTCTCTACTCTCTCTCCATCCCCTCTCTCCCTCCATCCCCCTCTCTCCCTCCATCCCCCCTCTCTTTCTCTGTGTTCTCTCTCTCCATCCCTCTCTCTCCCTCCATCCCCCTCTCTCTCCATCCCCCTCTCTCTCTACTCTCTCTCCATCCCCCTCTCTCCCTCCATCCCCCTCTCTCCCTCCATCCCTCTCTCTCTCTCTACTCTCTCTCCATCCCCTCTCTCCCTCCATCCCCCTCTCTCCCTCCATCCCCCTCTCTCTCCATCCTCTCTCTCTCTACTCTCTCTCTACTCTCTCTCCCTGTACTCTCTCTCCATCCCTCTCTCTTCTCTACCTTCCTCCCCTCTCTCTTTCTCTGTGTTCTCTCCCTCCATCCCCCTCTCTCTCCATCCCTCTCTCTCTCTACTCTCTCCATCCCCCCTCTCCCTCCATCCCCCTCTCTCCCTCCATCCCCTCTCTCCCTCCATCCATCCTCTCTCTACTCTCTCTCTCCCTGTACTCTCTCTCCATCCCTCTCTCTTCTCTACCTTCCTCCCCCCTCTCTTTCTCTGTGTTCTCTCTCTCCATCCCCTCTCTCTCTCCATCCCTCTCTCTCTCTACTCTCTCTCTCTCTCTCTCTCTCTCTCTCTCTCTCTCTCTCTCTCTCTCTCTCTCTCTCTCTCTCTCTCTCCCTGTACTCTCTCTCCCTCCCTCAGGGCTTTTGATTCGACAACAAATAGAATTGACTTCCGATGACCAAATTATGTTAAACCTGATTAGTAAACCGTCATTGTTCGTCTCAGATTTCTATTTTGAACAGATGAACAAATGATTTCTTCATAATGTTTGTAATGGTTGAGGCGTGGTGGGGTATTAGGTAGCTACTAAACCCATTTAGAGCCGGCATTAAGGAGAACTGAGATCGTTTTCATGGTAAACAGCAGACCTCATTACAATTATGAAAAGAAATGACTGGAAATCATCTGGAACTTGCTTCTTTCTGCTGGTCAGGAAAACACTTATCTTCTCAGAGAGTTTGATTTCACATTTCCATAACGTGTTCAGTTTCTATTGTTAAAAAGGGGAAAATCCACTCCAAAAAAAATGATATTTTATTTTATTAGTTCCCTGTTGACGAAGTGCCAAAAATTGTTTTGCATGTCAGCAGTGAAGTTTTCAAGATATTGGACTTTCAAGAAGCAAAGTGTCACATCGTGATGATGCTAAATGTGTGGATTTTCGCTTTATTTTTAAGAATTGTTAATCGCTCTATTTTCTAATGTTGTATTTTGCAGCATCTGGACTTAGAATATGTGGACAACTACAAACACTTAGGTGTCTGGTTAGACTGTAAACTCTCCTTCCAGACCCACATCAAACATCTCCAATCTCAAGTTACATCTATAATTGGCTTCCTATTTCGCAAACAAAGCCCCCTTCACTCATGCTGCCAAACATACCCTCGTAAAACTGACCATCCTACCGATCCTTGACTTCGGCGATGTCATTTACAAAATATCCTGCAACACTCTACTCAGCAAATTGGATGGAGTCTATCACAGTGCCATCCGCTTTGTCACCAAAGCCCAATATACTACCCACCACTGCGACCAGTATGCTCTCGTTGGCTGGCCCTCGCTTCATGTTCGTCACCAAACCCACTGGCTCCAGGTCCTCTATAAGTCTTTGCTAGGTAAAGTCCCTCTTTATCTCAGCACACTGGTCACCATAGCAGCACCCACCCGTAGCATGCGCTCCAGCAGGTATATTTCACTGGTCATCCCCAAAGCCAACGCCTCGTTTGGCCGCCTTTCCTTCCAGTTATCTGCTGCCAATGACTGGAACAAATGGCAAAAATCACTGAAACTGGAGACTCATATCTCCCTCACTAACTTTAAGCATCGGCTGTCAGAGCAGCTCACAGACCATTGTACCTGTACATAGCCCATCTGTAAATAGCCCACCCAACTACCTCATCCCCATATTGTTATTTATTTTTGCTCCTTTGCACCCCAGTATCTCTACTTGCACATTCATCTTCTGCACATCTACCATTCCAGTGTTTAATTGATAAATTGTAATTATTTTGCCACTATGGCCTATTTATTGCCTCCCTAATCTTACTACATTTGCACACACTGTATATAGACCTTTTCTATTGTGTTATTGACTGTACGTTTGGTTATTCCATGTATATCTCTGTGTTGTTGTTTTTGTCGCACTGCTTTGCTTTATCTTGGCCAGGTCACAGTTGTAAATGAGAACTTGTTCTCAACTGGCCTACCTGGTTAAATAAAGGTTGAAATAAAAAATAAATAAATAAATACATTTTAAAAAGTGTAAAAAGTTAAGTATTTGGTCCCATATTCACAGCACATAATCAAGATTGTGACTCTACAACTTGTTGGATGCATTTGCTGATTGTTTTGGTTGTGTTTCAGATTATTTTGTGCCCAATATAAATGAATTTTAAATCATGTATTGTGAGGGACTTCTGGCTTTAACAAGACGCATCTGTATAGCGTCCTCAAACTTTAAAAAAATGTTAAGGTTATTTTGACACGGTTTACCTGTTCGTTAAGTTAAGTGAGTTGGAAGTTAAAACTTCTCTTTATTGCCAAAACAATAAGATGCCCAATCTTGTCTCAGACAGCAGGAAAAGTTCCCCCTCTGACAGTCCTTCTTCGGCCTCGGCGGATGCTAGCTCCGGAGAAGCACCAGCATGGTTCAGAATGGATGCTAGCTCCGGAGAAGCACCAGCATGGTTCAGAATGGATGCTAGCTCCGGAGAAGCACCAGCGTGGTTCAGAATGGATGCTAGCTCAGAGAAGCACCAGCATGGTTCAGAATGGATGCTAGCTCCGGAGAAGCACCAGCATGGTTCAGAATGGATGCTAGCTCCGGAGAAGCACCAGCATGGTTCAGAATGGATGCTAGCTCGGAAGAAGCACCAGCATGGTTCAGAATGGATGCTAGCTCGGAAGAAGCACCAGCATGGTTCAGAATGGATGCTAGCTCGGAAGAAGCACCAGCATGGTTCAGAATGGATGCTAGCTCGGAAGAAGCACCAGCATGGTTCAGAATGGATGCTAGCTCCGGAGAAGCACCAGCATGGTTCAGAATGGATGCTAGCTCGGAAGAAGCACCAGCATGGTTCAGAATGGATGCTAGCTCCGGAGAAGCACCAGCATGGTTCAGAATGGATGCTAGCTCGGAAGAAGCACCAGCATGGTTCAGAATGGATGCTAGCTCGGAAGAAGCACCAGCATGGTTCAGAATGGATGCTAGCTCGGAAGAAGCACCAGCATGGTTCAGAATGGATGCTAGCTCGGAAGAAGCACCAGCATGGTTCAGAATGGATGCTAGCTCGGAAGAAGCACCAGCATGGTTCAGAATGGATGCTAGCTCGGAAGAAGCACCAGCATGGTTCAGAATGGATGCTAGCTCGGAAGAAGCACCAGCATGGTTCAGAATGGATGCGAGCTCGGAAGAAGCACCAGCATGGTTCAGAATGGAGATGGAGGAACAAAAATCCAAGAAACACTTTCTGAACGCATCAGCAAAATGGATGTGCTTGTCGATAAACTCCACGAAGACCAGAAAGTCACAAAGGGGCGAGTGACAAAGTTAGAAAAAGACCAGGCTGCCATTCTGGACGTCCACGAGGACTTGGATCAAAAGTACAAGAAGTTGGAAGAAAAATAAACTGGAGGAGAAATGTAATTCTTAAGAAAGTTTCCAAAAGTGCTCGAAGTTCAGATTTCAAGATTTCCCTGAGACTGTGGAGGGAAGAGACGCCATCTGCTTTCTACAGGAATAGATTCCCAAAATTCTGGACCATTCCGCGCTCCCACTGGAAATCGAGAGGGCCCATCGCACGCTACGGAGGCGGCTGTCTGGCCAGGTTGCACCGAGGTCATTTGTAAATACATTTCTATGGTACCAGGACACTGTCCGCATCCTCTCTGCTGCTCGAGCAAAGGGAGAGCTCAAGTACAGAGATGCCAGAATCATGATCGTTCCGGATCTTTCTACCATACTACACAACAGGAGGATGGCCTTCTCCTTGTTGAAGAGACTTCTGCGTCAGGTTGGCTTGGCATACGGCCTGCGCTACCCAGCGACCTTGTGGATCGAAACCAAGAACGGTGACACATTGAACTCTGTGAAGACGGCTGAAACATACATGAGGAAAGACCTCCCTGACTTGTTCACTACATCATGAGGAAAGACCTCCCTGACTTGTTCACGCCTACTACATCATGAGGAAAGAACTCCCTGACTTGTTCACGCCTACTACATCATGAGGAAAGACCTCCCTGACGTGTTCACTACATCATGAGGAAAGACCTCCCTGACTTGTTCACGCCTACTACATCATGAGGAAAGAACTCCCTGACTTGTTCACGCCTACTACATCATGAGGAAAGACCTCCCTGACCTGTTCACGCCCACTACATCATGAGGAAAGAACTCCCTGACTTGTTCACTACATCATGAGGAAAGAACTCCCTGACTTGTTCACTACATCATGAGGAAAGAACTCCCTGACCTGTTCACGCCTACTACATCATGAGGAAAGACCTCCCTGACTTGTTCCTACTACATCATGAGGAAAGAACTCCTGACCTGTTCACGCCTACTACATCATGAGGAAAGACCTCCCTGACTTGTTCACTACATCATGAGGAAAGAACTCCTGACTTGTTCACTACATCATGAGGAAAGACCTCCCTGACTTGTTCACTACATCATGTGGAAAGACCCCTGACGTGTTCACGCCTACTACATCATGAGGAAAGAACTCCCTGACGTGTCCACGCCTACTACATCATGAGGAAAGAACTCCTGACGTGTCCACGCCTACTACATCATGAGGAAAGACCTCCCTGACTTGTTCACTACATCATGAGGAAAGACCTCCCTGACGTGTTCACGCCCACTACATCATGAGGAAAGACCTCCCTGACTTGTTCACTACATCATGAGGAAAGAACTCCCTGACGTGTCCACGCCTACTACATCATGAGGAAAGAACTCCTGACGTGTCCACGCCTACTACATCATGAGGAAAGACCTCCCTGACTTGTTCACGCCTACTACATCATGAGGAAAGAACTCCTGACTTGTTCACGCCTACTACATCATGAGGAAAGACCTCCCTGACCTGTTCACGCCCACTACATCATGAGGAAAGAACTCCCTGACTTGTTCACTACATCATGAGGAAAGAACTCCCTGACTTGTTCACTACATCATGAGGAAAGAACTCCCTGACCTGTTCACGCCTACTACATCATGAGGAAAGACCTCCCTGACTTGTTCCTACTACATCATGAGGAAAGAACTCCCTGACCTGTTCACGCCTACTACATCATGAGGAAAGACCTCCCTGACTTGTTCACTACATCATGAGGAAAGAACTCCCTGACTTGTTCACTACATCATGAGGAAAGACCTCCCTGACTTGTTCACTACATCATGGAAAGACCCCTGACGTGTTCACGCCTACTACATCATGAGGAAAGAACTCCCTGACGTGTCCACGCCTACTACATCATGAGGAAAGAACTCCCTGACGTGTCCACGCCTACTACATCATGAGGAAAGACCTCCCTGACTTGTTCACTACATCATGAGGAAAGACCTCCCTGACGTGTTCACGCCCACTACATCATGAGGAAAGACCTCCTGACTTGTTCACTACATCATGAGGAAAGAACTCCCTGACGTGTCCACGCCACATCATGAGGAAAGAACTCCCTGACGTGTCCACGCCTACTACATCATGAGGAAAGACCTCCCTGACTTGTTCACGCCTACTACATCATGAGGAAAGAACTCCCTGACTTGTTCACTACATCATGAGGAAAGACCTCCTGACTTGTTCACTACATCATGAGGAAAGACCTCCTGACTTGTTCACTACATCATGAGGAAAGAACTCCCTGACTTGTTCACGCCTACTACATCATGAGGAAAGACCTCCCTGCCTTGTTCACTACATCATGAGGAAAGACCTCCTGACTTGTTCACGCCTACTACATCATGAAGAAAGAACTCCCTGACTTGTTCACTACATCATGAGGAAAGACCTCCCTGACTTGTTCACGCCTACTACATCATGAAGAAAGAACTCCCTGACTTGTTCACTACATCATGAGGAAAGAACTCCCTGACTTGTTCACGCCTACTACATCATGAGGAAAGACCTCCCTGACTTGTTCACGCCTACTACATCATGAGGAAAGACCTCCCTGACCTGTTCACGCCTACTACATCATGAGGAAAGAACTCCTGACCTGTTCACTACATCATGAGGAAAGAACTCCCCTGACTTGTTCCTACTACATCATGAGGAAAGACCTCCTGACTTGTTCACTACATCATGAGGAAAGAACTCCCTGACTTGTTCCTACTACATCATGAGGAAAGACCTCCCTGACCTGTTCACGCCTACTACATCATGAGGAAAGAACTCCCTGACTTGTTCACTACATCATGAGGAAAGACCTCCCTGACTTGTTCATGCCTACTACATCATGAGGAAAGAACTCCCTGACCTGTTCACACCTACTACATCATGAGGAAAGACCTCCCTGACCTGTTCATGCCCACTACATCATGAGGAAAGACCTCCCTGACTTGTTCACTACATCATGAGGAAAGACCTCCCTGACTTGTTCCTACTACATCATGAGTAAAGACCTCCCTGACTTGTTCACGCCTACTACATCATGAGGAAAGACCTCCCTGACTTGTTCACTACATCATGAGGAAAGACCTCCCTGACTTGTTCACTACATCATGAGGAAAGACCTCCCTGACTTGTTCACTACATCATGAGGAAAGACCTCCCTGACTTGTTCACTGCATCATGAGGAAAGAACTCCTGACTTATTCACTACATCATGAGGAAAGACCTCCCTGACCTGTTCACACCTACTACATCATGATGAAAGACCTCCCCTGACTTGTTCACTACATCATGAGGAAAGACCTCCCTGACTTGTTCACTACATCATGAGGAAAGACCTCCCTGACTTGTTCACGCCTACTACATCATGAGGAAAGACCTCCCTGACTTGTTCACTACATCATGAGGAAAGACCTCCTGACTTGTTCACTACATCATGAGGAAAGACCTCCTGACTTGTTCACGCCTACTACATCATGAGGAAAGACCTCCTGACTTGTTCACTACATCATGAGGAAAGACCTCCTGACTTGTTCACTACATCATGAGGAAAGACCTCCCTGACTTGTTCACGCCTACTACATCATGAGGAAAGACCTCCCTGACTTGTTCACTACATCATGAGGAAAGACCTCCCTGACTTGTTCACTACATCATGAGGAAAGACCTCCCTGACTTGTTCACTACATCATGAGGAAAGACCTCCCTGACTTGTTCACTACATCATGAGGAAAGACCTCCCTGACTTGTTCACTACATCATGAGGAAAGACCTCCCTGACCTGTTCACTACATCATGAGGAAAGACCTCTGACTTGTTCACTACATCATGAGGAAAGACCTCCCTGACTTGTTCACGCCTACTACATCATGAGGAAAGAACTCCCTGACCTGTTCACCTACTACATCATGAGGAAAGACCTCCCTGACTTGTTCACGCCTACTACATCATGAGGAAAGACCTCCTGACTTGTTCACTACATCATGAGGAAAGACCTCCCTGACTTGTTCACGCCTACTACATCATGAGGAAAGACCTCCCTGACTTGTTCACTACATCATGAGGAAAGACCTCCCTGACCTGTTCATGCCTACTACATCATGAGGAAAGACTCCCTGACTTGTTCCTACTACATCATGAGGAAAGAACTCCTGACTTGTTCACTACATCATGAGGAAAGACCTCCCTGACTTGTTCACTACATCATGAGGAAAGAACTCCCTGACTTGTTCACTACATCATGAGGAAAGACCTCCTGACTTGTTCACTACATCATGAGGAAAGACCTCCCTGACTTGTTCACTACATCATGAGGAAAGACCTCCCTGACTTGTTCACTACATCATGAGGAAAGACCTCCCTGACTTGTTCACTACATCATGAGGAAAGACCTCCCTGACTTGTTCACTACATCATGAGGAAAGACCTCCCTGACTTGTCCACGCCTACTACATCATGAGGAAAGACCTCCCTGACTTGTTCACGCCTACTACATCATGAGGAAAGACCTCCCTGACTTGTTCACGCCTACTACATCATGAGGAAAGACCTCCCTGACTTGTTCATGCCTACTACATCATGAGGAAAGACCTCCCTGACTTGTTCACGCCTACTACATCATGAGGAAAGAACTCCTGACTTGTTCACTACATCATGAGGAAAGAACTCCCTGACCTGTTCACTACATCATGAGAAAGAACTCCCTGACTTGTTCACTACATCATGAGGAAAGAACTCCCTGACCTGTTCACTACATCATGAGGAAAGACCTCCTGACTTGTTCACTACATCATGAGGAAAGACCTCCTGACCTGTTCACGCCTACTACATCATGAGGAAAGACCTCCCTGACTTGTTCACTACATCATGAGGAAAGAACTCCCTGACCTGTTCACGCCTACTACATCATGAGGAAAGACCTCCCTGACTTGTTCACTACATCATGAAAGAACTCCTGACGTGATTTCACCTACTACATCATGAGGAACTGTCTTTTGAACAGTGGAACTGTTAGAACATGAATGTAGCTGTCTGTTTAAAATACTGGCTCGGACACTCATTCATACACCACAAGACATGCCACCAGAGGTCTTTTCACAGTCCCCAAGGCCAGAACAGACTATGGGAGGTGCACAGTACTACATAGAGCCATGACTACATGGAACTCTATTCCACATCAGGTAACTGATGCAGCAGTAGAATCAGATTTATAAATACAGATACAAATACACCTTATGGAACAGCAGGGACTGTGGAAGTTTAGCCAAATAGATTTAAACTAAATATTTTTCACAATTCCTGACATTTAATCCCAGTAAAAATTCCCTGTCTTAGGTCAGTTAGAATCACCACATTATTTTAAGAATGTGAAATGTCAGAATAATAGTAGAGAGAATTAATTATTTCAGCTTTTAATTCTTTCATCACATTCCCAGTGGGTCAGAAGTTTACATACACTCAATTAGTATTTGGTAGCATTGCCTTTAAATTGTTTAACTTGGGTCAAACGTTTTGGGTAGCCTTCCACAAGCTTCCCACAATAAGTTGGGTGAATTGTTGCCCATTCCTCATGACAGAGCTGGTGTAACTGAGTCAGGTTTGTAAGGCCTCCTTGCTTGTACACACTTTTTCAGTTCTGCCCACAAATGTTCTATGGGATTGAGGTCAGGGCTTTGTGATGGCCACTCCAAAACCTTGACTTTGTTGTCAAGCTTGGGGTCATTGTCCATTTGGAAGACCCATTAGGGACCAAGCTTTAACTTCCTGACTGATGTCTTGAGATGTTGCTTCAAAATATCCACATAATTGTCCCTCCCTCATGATGCCATCTATTTTGTGAAGTGCACCAGACCCTCCTGTAGCAAAGCAACCCCACAACATGATGCTGACACCCCCGTGCTTCACGATTGGGATGGTGTTCTTCGGCTTGCAAGCCTCCCTCTTTTTCCTTCAAACATAATGATGGCCATTATGGCCAAACAATTCTATAGAGGATATTTTTCCAAAGAGTACGATCTTTGTCCCCATGTGCAGTTGCAAACTGTAGTCTGACTTTAAAAATATATATTTTTTTAAATAATTGTTTCCCCTTTTTTCTCCCCAATTTCGTGGTGTCCAATTGTTAGTAGCTACTATTTTGTCTCATCGCTACAACTCCCGTACGGGCTCGGGAGAGACGAAGGTTGAAAGTCATGCGTCCTCCGATACACAACCCAACCAAGCTGCACTGCTTCTTAACACAGCGCACATCCAACTCGGAAGCCAGCCGCACCAATGTGTTGGAGGAAACACCGTGCACCTGGCAACCTTGGTTAGAGTGCATTGCGCCCGGCTCGCCACAGGAGTCGCTGGTGCGCAAGGAGACAAGGATATCCCTACCGGCCAAACCCTCCCCAACCCGGACGACGCTAGGTAGTCTGGCTTTTTTATGTCGGTTTTTGAGCAGAGGCTTCTTCCTTGTTGAGCGACCTTTCAGGTTATGTCGATATAGTGTAACATTTGATGACTCAACTCAACTCTAAAAATGTTTTTGACTCAAAGTGATTGGAATATAACACCCTGACAACCCACAAAGTAAAAAACGCTCTTAGGAGAACAAAACAAAACTACTATGAACATGGAGATAAAGCAGGGAAGTTGCTTGGCAGATAAGAAGAGAGGAAGCTAGTAGTGATTGGCTCTATTAAGCTGCTCAATAACACCGTTGTTCACAGTCCTGAGGAAATCAATCTAGTCTTTAGGGATTTTTATGAAAACATTGTACAAGTCTGAAGGGGATGCCCCTGCCTCAATGCATTGGTCTTTGAAAAAACTCAATTTAAAAGCTTTAACTGATGAGGATAGAGAGTACTTGGGAAAAATAGATTACATCTGAGGAAATTAGGGAATCCATTTTCAACACTGCTGGGAGAACATCACCAAGGACGGATTCCCTGTTGAATTCTATCGATCCTTTTTACCCAAACTAATTCATTTACATTACATTTACATTTAAGTCATTTAGTAGACGCTCTTATCCAGAGCGACTTACAAATTGGTGCATTCACCTTATGACATCCAGTGGAACAGCCACTTTACAATAGTGCATCTAAATATTTTAGGGGGGTGAGAAGGATTACTTATCCTATCCGAGGTATTCCTTAAAGAGGTGGGGTTTCAGGTGTCTCCGGAAGGTGAATTCAGCCTCTTTGCAATATGTTTAATTATGCCAGAGACAGAAAAGCTCCCCGACACACTTGAACAGGCACTGATCACAGTTTTGTTAAAACCTGTAAGTAAGCATTTCACTGTAACGTCTACTACACCTGTTGTATTCAGCATTTCACTGTGACAGTCCTCTCACTCAAACCCACAGTCTGGAGAGGTGTGGTCACTTGGAGACACCAGTCTGGAGAGGTGTGGTCATTTGAAGACACCAGTCTGGAGAGGTGTGGCCACTTGGAGACACCAGCCTGGAGAGGTGTGGTCACTTGGAGACACCAGTCTGGAGAGGTGTGGCCACTTGGAGACACCAGCCTGGAGAGGTGTGGTCACTTGGAGACACCAGTCTGGAGAGGTGTGGCCACTTGGAGACACCAGTCTGGAGAGGTGTGGTCACTTGAAGACACCAGTCTGGAGAGGTGTGGTCACTTGGAGACACCGGTCTGGAGAGGTGTGGTCACTTGGAGACACCAGTCTGGGAGAGGTGTGGCCACTTGGAGACACCAGTCTGGAGAGGTGTGGTCACTTGGAGACACCAGTCTGGAGAGGTGTGGTCACTTTGAGACACCAGTCTGGAGAGGTGTGGTCACTTGAGACACCAGTCTGGAGAGGTGTGGTCACTTGGAGACACCAGTCTGGAGAGGTGTGGTCACTTGGAGACACCAGTCTGGAGAGGTGTGGTCACTTGAGACACCAGTCTGGAGAGGTGTGGTGGAGACACCAGTCTGGAGACACTTGAGACACCAGTCTGGAGAGGTGTGGTCACTTGGAGACACCAGTCTGGAGAGGTGTGGTGGAGACACTTGGAGACACCAGTCTGGAGAGGTGTGGTCACTTGAGACACCAGTCTGGAGAGGTGTGGTCACTTGGAGACACCAGTCTGAGAGGTGTGGCCACTTGGAGACACCAGTCTGGGAGAGGTGTGGCCACTTGGAGACACCAGTCTGGAGAGGTGTGGTCACTTGGAGACACCAGTCTGGAGAGGTGTGGTCACTTGGAGACACCAGTCTGGAGAGGTGTGGTCACTTGGAGACACCAGTCTGGAGAGGTGTGGTCACTTGGAGACACCAGTCTGGAGAGGTGTGGTCACTTGGAGACACCAGTCTGGAGAGGTGTGGTCACTTGGAGACACCAGTCTGGAGAGGTGTGGTCACTTGAGACACCAGTCTGGAGAGGTGTGGCCACTTGAGACACCAGTCTGGAGAGTGTGGTGGAGACACCAGGTCACTTGGAGACACCAGTCTGGAGAGGTGTGGCCACTTGGAGACACCAGTCTGGAGAGGTGTGGTCACTTGGAGACACCAGTCTGGAGAGGTGTGGTCACTTGGAGACACCAGTCTGGAGAGGTGTGGTCACTTGGAGACACCGGTCTGGAGAGGTGTGGTCACTTGGAGACACCAGTCTGGAGAGGTGTGGTCACTTGGAGACACCAGTCTGGAGAGGTGTGGTCACTTGGAGACACCAGTCTGGAGAGGTGTGGTCACTTGGAGACACCAGTCTGGAGAGGTGTGGTCACTTGGAGACACCAGTCTGGAGAGGTGTGGTCACTTGGAGACACCAGTCTGGAGAGGTGTGGCCACTTGGAGACACCAGTCTGGAGAGGTGTGGTCTGGAGAGGTGTGGTCACTTGGAGACACCAGTCTGGAGAGGTGTGGTCACTTGAGACACCAGTCTGGAGAGGTGTGGTCACTTGGAGTCACCAGTCTGGAGAGGTGTGGCCACTTGGAGACACCAGTCTGGAGAGGTGTGGCCACTTGGAGACACCAGTCTGGAGAGGTGTGGTCACTTGGAGACACCAGTCTGGAGAGGTGTGGTCACTTGGAGACACCAGTCTGGAGAGGTGTGGTCACTTGGAGACACCAGTCTGGAGAGGTGTGGTCACTTGGAGACACCAGTCTGGAGAGGTGTGGTCACTTGAGACACCAGTCTGGAGAGGTGTGGTCACTTGGAGACACCAGTCTGGAGAGGTGTGGTCACTTGGAGACACCAGTCTGGAGAGGTGTGGTCACTTGGAGACACCAGTCTGGAGAGGTGTGGTCACTTGAGACACCAGTCTGGAGAGGTGTGGTCACTTGGAGACACCAGTCTGGAGAGGTGTGGCCACTTGGAGACACCAGTCTGGAGAGGTGTGGTCACTTGGAGACACCAGTCACCAGACACCAGTCTGGAGAGGTGTGGTCACTTGGAGACACCAGTCTGGAGAGGTGTGGTCACTTGAGACACCAGTCTGGAGAGGTGTGGTCACTTGGAGACACCAGTCTGGAGAGGTGTGGTCACTTGGAGACACCAGTCTGGAGAGGTGTGGTCACTTGGAGACACCAGTCTGGAGAGGTGTGGTCACTTGGAGACACCAGTCTGGAGAGGTGTGGTCACTTGGAGACACCAGTCTGGAGAGGTGTGGTCACTTGAGACACCAGTCTGGAGAGGTGTGGTCACTTGGAGACACCAGTCTGGAGAGGTGTGGTCACTTGGAGACACCAGTCTGGAGAGGTGTGGAGACACCAGTCTGGAGAGGTGTGGTCACTTGGAGACACCAGTCTGAGAGGTGGTGGAGGTCACTTGAGACACCAGTCTGGAGAGGTGTGGTCAGAGACACCAGTCTGTGTGGTCACTTGAGACACCAGTCTGGAGAGGTGTGGTCACTTGGAGACACCAGTCTGGAGAGGTGTGGTCACTTGGAGACACCAGTCTGGAGAGGTGTGGCCACTTGAAGACACCAGTCTGGAGAGGTGTGGTCACTTGGAGACACCAGTCTGGAGAGGTGTGGTCACTTGGAGACACCAGTCTGGAGAGGTGTGGTCACTTGGAGACACCAGTCTGGAGAGGTGTGGTCACTTGGAGACACCAGTCTGGAGAGGTGTGGTCACTTGGAGACACCAGTCTGGAGAGGTGTGGTCACTTGGAGACACCAGTCTGGAGAGGTGTGGTCACTTGGAGACACCAGTCTGGAGAGGTGTGGTCACTTGGAGACACCAGTCTGGAGAGGTGTGGTCACTTGAGACACCAGTCTGGAGAGGTGTGGTCACTTGGAGACACCAGTCTGGAGAGGTGTGGTCACTTGGAGACACCAGTCTGGAGAGGTGTGGTCACTTGAGACACCTTGAGACACCAGTCTGGAGAGGTGTGGCCACTTGGAGACACCAGTCTGGAGAGGTGTGGTCACTTGGAGACACCAGTCTGGAGAGGTGTGGTCACTTGAGACACCAGTCTGGAGAGGTGTGGTCACTTGGAGACACCAGTCTGGAGAGGTGTGGTCACTTGGAGACACCAGTCTGGAGAGGTGTGGTCACTTGGAGACACCAGTCTGGAGAGGTGTGGTCACTTGGAGACACCAGTCTGGAGAGGTGTGGCCACTTGGAGACACCAGTCTGGAGAGGTGTGGTCACTTGGAGACACCAGTCTGGAGAGGTGTGGCCACTTGAGACACCAGTCTGGAGAGGTGTGGTCACTTGGAGACACCAGTCTGGAGAGGTGTGGTCACTTGGAGACACCAGTCTGGAGAGGTGTGGTCACTTGGAGACACCAGTCTGGAGAGGTGTGGTCACTTGGAGACACCAGTCTGGAGAGGTGTGGTCACTTGGAGACACCAGTCTGGAGAGGTGTGGCCACTTGGAGACACCAGTCTGGAGAGGTGTGGCCACTTGAGACACCAGTCTGGGAGGTGTGGTCACTTGGAGACACCAGTCTGGAGAGGTGTGGCCACTTGGAGACACCAGTCTGGAGAGGTGTGGTCACTTGGAGACACCAGTCTGGAGAGGTGTGGTCACTTGGAGACACCAGTCTGGAGAGGTGTGGTCACTTGGAGACACCAGTCTGGAGAGGTGTGGTCACTTGAGACACCAGTCTGGAGAGGTGTGGTCACTTGGAGACACCAGTCTGGAGAGGTGTGGTCACTTGGAGACACCAGTCTGGAGAGGTGTGGCCACTTGAGACACCAGTCTGGAGAGGTGTGGTCACTTGAGACACCAGTCTGGAGAGGTGTGGTCACTTGGAGACACCAGTCTGGAGAGGTGTGGTCACTTGGAGACACCAGTCTGGAGAGGTGTGGTCACTTGGAGACACCAGTCTGGAGAGGTGTGGTCACTTGGAGACACCAGTCTGGAGAGGTGTGGTCACTTGAGACACCAGTCTGGAGAGGTGTGGTCACTTGAGACACCAGTCTGGAGAGGTGTGGTCACTTGGAGACACCAGTCTGGAGAGGTGTGGCCACTTGGAGACACCAGTCTGGAGAGGTGTGGTCACTTGGAGACACCAGTCTGGAGAGGTGTGGTCACTTGGAGACACCAGTCTGGAGAGGTGTGGTCACTTGGAGACACCAGTCTGGAGAGGTGTGGTCACTTGGAGACACCAGTCTGGAGAGGTGTGGCCACTTGGAGACACCAGTCTGGAGAGGTGTGGTGGAGACACCAGTCTGGAGAGGTGTGGCCACTTGGAGACACCAGTCTGGAGAGGTGTGGTCACTTGGAGACACCAGTCTGGAGAGGTGTGGTCACTTGGAGACACCAGTCTGGAGAGGTGTGGCCACTTGGAGACACCAGTCTGGAGAGGTGTGGTCACTTGGAGACACCAGTCTGGAGAGGTGTCTGGAGACACCAGTGTGGTCACTTGGAGACACCAGTCTGGAGAGGTGTGGTCACTTGGAGACACCAGTCTGGAGAGGTGTGGTCACTTGGAGACACCAGTCTGGAGAGGTGTGGTCACTTGGAGACACCAGTCTGGAGAGGTGTGGTCACTTGGAGACACCAGTCTGGAGAGGTGTGGTCACTTGGAGACACCAGTCTGGAGAGGTGTGGTCACTTGGAGACACCAGTCTGGAGAGGTGTGGTCACTTGGAGACACCAGTCTGGAGAGGTGTGGTCACTTGGAGACACCAGTCTGGAGAGGTGTGGTCACTTGAGACACCAGTCTGGAGAGGTGTGGTCACTTGGAGACACCAGTCTGGAGAGGTGTGGTCACTTGGAGACACCAGTCTGGAGAGGTGTGGTCACTTGGAGACACCAGTCTGGAGAGGTGTGGTCACTTGGAGACACCAGTCTGGAGAGGTGTGGTCACTTGAGACACCAGTCTGGAGAGGTGTGGTCACTTGAGACACCAGTCTGGAGAGGTGTGGTCACTTGAGACACCAGTCTGGAGAGGTGTGGCCACTTGGGAGACACCAGTCTGAGAGTGGTCACTTGAGACACCAGTCTGGAGAGGTGTGGTCACTTGAGACACCAGTCTGGAGAGGTGTGGTGAGACACCAGTCTGGAGAGGTGTGGTCACTTGGAGACACCAGTCTGGAGAGGTGTGGTCACTTGGAGACACCAGTCTGGAGAGGTGTGGTCACTTGGAGACACCAGTCTGAGAGGTGTGGTCACTTGGAGACACCAGTCTGGAGAGGTGTGGCCACTTGGAGACACCAGTCTGGAGAGGTGTGGCCACTTGGAGACACCAGTCTGGAGAGGTGTGGTCACTTGAGACACCAGTCTGGAGAGGTGTGGTCACTTGAGACACCAGTCTGGAGAGGTGTGGCCACTTGGAGACACCAGTCTGGAGAGGTGTGGCCACTTGGAGACACCAGTCTGGAGAGGTGTGGTCACTTGAGACACCAGTCTGGAGAGGTGTGGCCACTTGAGACACCAGTCTGGAGAGGTGTGGCCACTTGGAGACACCAGTCTGAGAGGTGTGGTCACTTGGAGACACCAGTCTGGAGAGGTGTGGTCACTTGGAGACACCAGTCTGGAGAGGTGTGGTCACTTGGAGACACCAGTCTGAGAGGTGTGGTCACTTGGAGACACCAGTCTGGAGAGGTGTGGTCACTTGGAGACACCAGTCTGGAGAGGTGTGGTCACTTGGAGACACCAGTCTGGAGAGGTGTGGTCACTTGGAGACACCAGTCTGGAGAGGTGTGGTCACTTGGAGACACCAGTCTGGAGAGGTGTGGAGAGACACCAGTCTGGAGAGGTGTGGTCACTTGGAGACACCAGTCTGGAGAGGTGTGGTCACTTGGAGACACCAGTCTGGAGAGGTGTGGTCACTTGAGACACCAGTCTGGAGAGGTGTGGTCACTTGGAGACACCAGTCTGGAGAGGTGTGGTCACTTGAGACACCAGTCTGGAGAGGTGTGGTCACTTGGAGACACCAGTCTGGAGAGGTGTGGTCACTTGGAGACACCAGTCTGGAGAGGTGTGGTCACTTGAGACACCAGTCTGGAGAGGTGTGGTCACTTGAGACACCAGTCTGGAGAGGTGTGGTCACTTGAGACACCAGTCTGGAGAGGTGTGGTCACTTGGAGACACCAGTCTGGAGAGGTGTGGTCACTTGGAGACACCAGTCTGGAGAGGTGTGGTCACTTGAGACACCAGTCTGGAGAGGTGTGGCCACTGGAGACACCAGTCTGGAGAGGTGTGGTCACTTGGAGACACCAGTCTGGAGAGGTGTGGTCACTTGAGACACCAGTCTGGAGAGGTGTGGTCACTTGGAGACACCAGTCTGGAGAGGGTGGTCACTTGAGACACCAGTCTGGAGAGGTGTGGTCACTTGAGACACCAGTCTGGAGAGGTGTGGTCACTTGGAGACACCAGTCTGGAGAGGTGTGGTCACTTGAGACACCAGTCTGGAGAGGTGTGGTCACTTGAGACACCAGTCTGGAGACACCAGTCTGGGAGAGGTGTGGTCACTTGAGACACCAGTCTGGAGAGGTGTGGTCACTTGGAGACACCAGTCTGGAGAGGTGTGGTCACTTGAGACACCAGTCTGGAGAGGTGTGGTCACTTGGAGACACCAGTCTGGAGAGGTGTGGTCACTTGGAGACACCAGTCTGGAGAGGTGTGGCCACTTGGAGACACCAGTCTGGAGAGGTGTGGTCACTCTGAGACACCAGTCTGGAGAGGTGTGGTCACTTGGAGACACCAGTCTGGAGAGGTGTGGTCACTTGGAGACACCAGTCTGGAGAGGTGTGGTCACTTGGAGACACCAGTCTGGGAGAGGTGTGGTCACTTGAGACACCAGTCTGGAGAGGTGTGGTCACTTGGAGACACCAGTCTGGAGAGGTGTGGTCACTTGAGACACCAGTCTGGAGAGGTGTGGCCACTTGGAGACACCAGTCTGGGAGAGTGGTCACTTGAGACACCAGGAGAGGTGTGGTCACTTGGAGACACCAGTCTGGAGAGGTGGTCACTTGAGACACCAGGAGAGGTGTGGTCACTTGGAGACACCAGTCTGGAGAGGTGTGGTCACTTGGAGACACCAGTCTGGAGAGGTGTGGTCACTTGAGACACCAGTCTGGAGAGGTGTGGTCACTTGGAGACACCAGTCTGGAGAGGTGTGGTGGAGACACCAGTCTGGAGAGGTGTGGTCACTTGAAGACACCAGTCTGGAGAGGTGTGGCCACTTGGAGACACCAGTCTGGAGAGGTGTGGTCACTTGAGACACCAGTCTGGAGAGGTGTGGTCACTTGGAGACACCAGTCTGGAGAGGTGTGGTCACAGTCTGGAGACACCAGTCTGGAGAGGTGTGGACACTTGGAGACACCAGTCTGGAGAGGTGTGGTCACTTGGAGACACTGGTCTGTGGTCAGAGGTGTGGTCACTGGAGACACCAGTCTGAAAGAGGTGTCTTGGAGACACCAGTCTGGAGGTGTGGCCACTTGGAGACACCAGTCTGAGAGGTGTGGTCACTTGGAGACACCAGTCTGGTGGTCACTTGGAGACACCAGTCTGGGAGAGGTGTGGTCACTTGGAGACACCAGTCTGGAGAGGTGGCCACTTGAGACACCAGCCTGGGAGAGGTGTGGTCACTCTGAGACACCAGTCTGGAGAGGTGTGGCCACTTGGAGACACCAGCCTGTAGAGGTGTGCTGCCTTGAGACACCAGTTCGGGAGGGTTGTACTACTCTGGAGACACCAGCCTGGAGAGGTGTGGCCACTCTGTATACGTAATTGAGAGGTGTGGCCA
>NC_068421.1:98230844-98342020 GCF_023373465.1 Oncorhynchus keta | reverse complement strand
CTTCGTTCAGTTACGTATTGCTGTCACTTGGAGACACTGGTCTGGGAGGTGTGGTCACTTGGAGACACCAGTCTGGAGGTGTGGTCACCACTGGTCTGGAAGGTGTGGTCACTTGGAGACCGGTCACCACTGGTCTGGAGACTTGGAACACCAGTCTGTGGTCACTTGGAGACACCAGTCTGGGAGAGTGTGGTCACTTGGAGACACCAGTCTGGAGAGGTGTGGTCTGGAGAGGTTGTCGCAGAACACCAGTCTGGAACTGGTGTGGTCAGTCTAGTGGAACACCAGTCTGGAGAGGTGTGGCCACTTGAAGACACCAGTCTGGAGAGGTGTGGTCACTTGGAGACACCAGTCTGGAGAGGTGTGGTCACAGTCTGGAGACACCAGTCTGGAGAGGTGTGGTCACTTGGAGACACCAGTCTGGAAGGTGTGGCCACTTGGAGACACCAGTCTAGTGGAGACACCAGTCTGGAGAGGTGTGGTCACTTGGCCAGACACACCAGTCTGGAGAGTGTGGCCACTGGAAGTGTGGTGGAGACACCAGTCTGGAGAGGTGTGGTCACTTGGAGACACCAGTCTGTGAGAGGTGTGGCCACTTGGACAATACCAGTCTGGAGAGGTGTGGCCACTTGGAGACACCAGTCTGAGAGGTGTGGCCATTTGGAGACACCAGTCTGGAGAGGTGTGGGCCACTTGGAGACACCAGTCTGGAGAGGTGTGGCCACTTGAAGACACCAGTCTGGAGAGGTGTGGTCACTTGGAGACACCAGTCTGGAGAGGTGTGGTCACTTGGAGACACCAGTCTGGAGAGGTGTGGTCACTTGGAGACACTGGTCTGGAGAGGTGTGGCCACTTGGAGACACCACTTGGGACACTGCGTCTGGAAGGGTGTGGCCACTTGGAGACACCAGTCTGGAGAGGTGTGGCCACCAGTCTGGAGACACCAGTCTGGAGAGGTGTGGTCAGTCTTGGAGACACCAGTCTGGAGAGGTCTGTGGTCACTTGGAGACACCAGTCTGGAGACTTGGAACACCAGTGTGGTCACTTGGAGACACCAGTCTGGAGAGGTGTGGTCACTTGGAGACACCAGTCTGGAGAGGTGTGGTCACTTGGAGACACCAGTCTGGAGAGGTGTGGTCACTTGGAGACACCAGTCTGGAGAGGTGTGGCCACAGTTGGAGACACCAGTCTGGAGAGGTGTGGTCACTTGGAGACACCAGTCTGGAGAGGTGTGGTCACTTGGAGACACCAGTCTGGAGAGGTGTGGTCACTTGGAGACACCAGTCTGGAGAGGTGTGGTCACTTGGAGACACCAGTCTGGAGAGGTGTGGTCACTTGGAGACACCAGTCTGGAGAGGTGTGGTCACTTGGAGACACCAGTCTGGAGAGGTGTGGTCACTTGGAGACACCAGTCTGGAGAGGTGTGGCTTCACTTGGAGACACCAGTCTGGAGAGGTGTGGCCACTTGGAGACACCAGTCTGGAGAGAGGTGTGGGCCAGTCTTGGGAGACACCAGTCTGGAGAGGTGTGGCCATTGGAACACCAGTCTGGAAGTGAGACACCAGTCTGGAGAGGTGTGGTCACTTGGAGACACAGTCGGTCTGGAGAGGTGTGGCCACTTGAGACACCAGTCTGGAGAGGTGTGGCCACTTGGAGACACCAGTCTGGAGAGGTGTGGTCACTTGGAGACACCAGTCTGGAGAGGTGTGGTCACTTGGAGACACCAGTCTGGAGAGGTGTGGCCACTTGGAGACACCAGTCTGGAGAGGTGTGGTCACTTGGAGACACCAGTCTGTCTGGAGAGGTGTGGTCACTTGGAGACACCAGTCTGGAGAGGTGTGGTCACTTGGAGACACCAGTCTGGAGAGGTGTGGTCACTTGGAGACACCAGTCTGGAGAGGTGTGGCCACTTGAGACACCAGTCTGGAGAGGTGTGGTCACTTGGAGACACCAGTCTGGAGAGGTGTGGTCACTTGGAGACACCAGTCTGGAGAGGTGTGGTCACTTGGAGACACCAGTCTGGAGAGGTGTGGTCACTTGGAGACACCAGTCTGGAGAGGTGTGGTCACTTGAAGACACCAGTCTGGAGAGGTGTGGTCAGTCTGTGAGACACCAGTCTGGGAGAGGTGTCTCACTCAAAGGTGTGGACACACCAGTCTGGAGAGGTGTGGTTACTGAGACACCAGTCTGGAGATTTGAAGACACCAGTCTGGAGAGGTGTGGTCACTTGGAGACACCAGTTAGTTCTCTCACCAGTCAAATTCCTTGTAATATTCTTATCATGTTACTGAATGCAACCAGAGTATTTTTAGATTTCGTTATTGACAAATGCTGTGAAAAGGACAGTAAATGCCACTTAAAAATTCTCTTAAAATAAACAGTGTAATGTTTGGATTCAGTCTTGTGTCAGGTGAACTTGGGGTGGCAGGTAGCCCCAGTCTAGTGGTTGGAGCGTCTTTGACTAGTAATCTGGGAAGGTTGTGGTCAGTTCAAACCCCCAAACCCCCGAGCTGACAAGGTACAAATCTGTCATTCTGCCCCTGGACAGGCAGTTAACCCACTGTTCCCAGGCCGTCATTGAAAATAAGAATTTGTTCTTAACTGACTTGCCTGGTTAAATAAAGGTAAAATAAAAAAAAACTGTTGTGTCCTCAAATAATTTATAAATTCAACTGTTGTCATTCAATTGCTAACCATTCATTGCTAAACATTTTGGTCTGATAATTTCCCCATAATATTCAACGTGTTGTCATTCAATTGCTAACATGGTCATTGCTAACATGGTCATTGCTAACATGGTCATTGCTAACATGGTCATTGCTAACATGGTCATTGCTAATATGGTCATTGCTAACATGGTCATTGCTAATATGGTCATTGCTAACATGGTCATTGCTAACATGGTCATTGCTAACATGGTCATTGCTAATATGGTCATTGCTAATATGGTCATTGCTAACATGGTCATTGCTAACATGGTCATTGCTAACATGGTCATTGCTAATATGGTCATTGCTAATATGCTTTTCTAGTTCTTCTGTTAGAAACATGTCAATTTGGCCCAATCCATATAAGCACAATTATAATTAACCGTTGGTGATTCATAGTCAAAAAAGGGAATTGTTAATCATTTGCTTATTTTTTAAGATATCAATGCCAAACGTAACATGGTTGATCATGGTAATGTCATTGATGACCCTGCAACGTTTGAAGTTGATAGGTCATTAGAACCAACTTCTCTGCTTTTAACCGGCCTATGAGTCATCGATACGAGTCACAAACATTCATTCTAGTGTCAAAATTTACTACAAAGTGTAAATAGGATCATAAAGTCAGTCTCGTCTAAAACTGAGTTTTGTAGGCGACAACAACATCTACCTCAACTACGGAGCTGATCGTGGACTACAGGAGCAAGTCGAGAGCTTCAAGTTCCTCGGTGGCCACATCACTAAGGAATTAACATGGTCCACACACACACACCCCACATAGTTTTGAAGAGAGCACGACAGTGCCCCTTCCCCCTCGGGAGGCTGAACCCTTCCCCCTCGGCAGGCTGAACCCTTCCCCCTCACAGGGCTGAACCCTTCCCCCTTGGGAGGCTGAACCCTTCCCCCTTGGGAGGCTGAACCCTTCCCCCTTGGGAGGCTGAACCCTTCCCCTCGGGAGGCTGAACCATTCCCCTCGGGAGGCTGAACCCTTCCCCTCGGGAGGCTGAACCCCCTTCCCCTCGGGAGGCTGAACCCTTCCCCTCGGCAGGCTGAACCCTTCCCCTCGGCAGGCTGAACCCTTCCCCCTCGGGGAGGCTGAACCCTTCCCCTCGGCAGGCTGAACCCTTCCCCTCGGGAGGCTGCAGGCTGAACCCTTCCCCTCGGCAGGCTGAACCCTTCCCCCTTGGGAATATTTTACAGAGTTACAGTTCATATGAGGCTCTAATCTACAGTATTAGCCCCCTCCCCAGACAATCCCACAGGCGACGAAGCCAGATGTGGAGGTCCTGGGCTGGCGTGGTAATACGTGGTCTGTGGTTGTGAGGCCAGTTGGACGTACTGCGAATCCTCGAACATGATTGGATGCAGCTAGTACGGTAGAGAAATTATCATCCAATTCTCTGGCAACATCTTTGGTGGACATATTGCACCAATCGCTCATCTGTCACACTGTGTTTTGTGACAAAAACTTCACATTTTGCAGTGGCCTGTTATTGTCCTCAGCACAAGGGTTAATGATCAGCTTCTTGATATGCCAACACCTGTCAAGTGGATGGATTATCTTGGCAAATTAGAAAACAACTCAGGGGTGTAAACAAATTTATGCACAACATCTGAGAGAAATAACCTTTTAGTACGTATGTAAAACGTCTGGGATTTATTTATTTTTTCAGCTCATGCAACATGGGGACCAACACTACAACACTTGTTCAGTGTATATACCAGTATACCAGGCGGTGTCAGAGGAAGGCTCACATGTTTTTAAAGGCCCAAACCATAGACTGTTCTCTCTGCTACCACATGACAACCGGTACCAGTGCACCAACGTAACAAAATGTGTTTTTAAAGGCCCAAAACCATAGACTGTTCTCTCTGCTACCACATGACAATCGGTACCAGTGCACCAACGTAACAAAATGTGGGCAAAGTCAAAGGGGGGTCTGAATACTTTTCAAATGTGCCGTATAGTTATATTAGCAGAACAGTGCTTCTGCAGAGAAATGAATGTGGCCGTTTGCCAAGTTCATATGTTTTCTAACCAGCTTTGAGCTCTTGAGACGGACAGATCTTCTCTGTTCTACACAAGCCTGGCTTGTACTGGCTTAATGTGAAATAGACGTACAGACAATAGGAGACACATGAGGCTGTGTTTCTGATTTGAAAAGGGGATTGTTGTAGCTTGCGCTGAAATGAAAGGTAAACACACTCGCAGTCAGTCAGCCTATCAGAGGGTGTGTCCCAAATGGCACCCTATTCCCATTATAGTGCACTACGTTTGACCAGGGCTAGCACCCTATTCCTATATAGTGCACTACTTTTGACTGAGGGCTGGCACCCCATTCCAATTATAGTGCTCTACGTTTGACCAGGGCTGGCACCCTATTCCCATTATAGTGCACTACGTTTGACCAGGGCTGGCACCCCATTCCCATTATAGTGCACTACGTTTGACCAGGGCTGGCACCCCATTCCCATTATAGTGCACTACGTATGACCAGGGCTGGCACCCCATTCCCATTATAGTGCACTACGTTTGACCAGGGCTGGCACCCCATTCCCATTATAGTGCACTACTTTTGACCAGGGCTGGCACCCCATCCCAATTATAGTGCACTACTTTTGACCAGGGCCCCATACAGGACCATATGCCATTTGGAAGTCAACAGTGATGAGCCGCACGGCCCAGACCTCTCCTAGTCTCTCATCATCACTAAACAGGATTACAGAACATACTTCTACTTACAAAACACACTTAAAAGGTACAAAGCAGCAGTTTTTAAAATCAAATTATTTCTCAGTGAAAATGAAGTTGCCTCCCGAGTGGCGCAGGAGTCTAAGGCGTCACTACAGATCTGTTACGTTACAGCCTTATTCGAAAGGGTCTAGGCGTCACTACAGATCTGTTACAGCCTTATTCGAAAGGGTCTAAGGCGTCACTACAGATCTGTTACAGCCTTATTCGAAAGGGTCTAAGGCGTCACTACAGATCTGTTACGCTACAGCCTTATTCGAAAGGGTCTAAGGCGTCACTACAGATCTGTTCGTTACAGCCTTATTCGAAAGGGTCTAAGGCGTCACTACAGATCTGTTCGCTCAGCCACGAAAGGGTCTAGGCGTCACTACAGATCTGTTACGTTACAGCCTTATTCGAAAGGGTCTAAGGCGTCACTACAGATCTGTTACGCAACAGCCTTATTCGAAAGGGTCTAAGGCGTCACTACAGATCTGTTACGTTACAGCCTTATTCGAAAGGTCTAAGGCGTCACTACAGATCTGTTACGTTACAGCCTTATTCGAAAGGGTCTAAGGCGTCACTCCAGATCTGTTACGTTACAGCCTTATTGGAAAGGGTCTAAGGCGTCACTACAGATCTGTTACGCTACAGCCTTATTCGAAAGGGTCTAAGGCGTCACTACAGATCTGTTACGTTACAGCCTTATTCGAAAGGGTCTAAGGCGTCACTCCAGATCTGTTACGTTACAGCCTTATTCGAAAGGGTCTAAGGCGTCACTACAGATCTGTTACGCTACAGCCTTATTCGAAAGGGTCTAAGGCGTCACTACAGATCTGTTACAGCCTTATTCGAAAGGGTCTAAAGGCGTCACTACAGATCTGTTACACTACAGCCTTATTCGAAAGGGTCTAAGGCGTCACTACAGATCTGTTACGTTACAGCCTTATTCGAAAGGGTCAAGGCGTCACTACAGATCTGTTACAGCCTTATTCAAAGGGTCTAAGGCGTCACTACAGATCTGTTACAGCCTTATTCAGAAAGGGTCTAAGGCGTCACTACAGATCTGTTACGTTACAGCCTTATTCGAAAGGGTCTAAGGCGTCACTACAGATCTGTTACGCTACAGCCTTATTCGAAAGGGTCTAAGGCGTCACTACAGATCTGTTACGCTACAGCCTTATTCGAAAGGGTCTAAGGCGTCACTACAGATCTGTTACAGCCTTATTCGAAAGGGTCTAAGGCGTCACTACAGATCTGTTACGCTACAGCCTTATTCGATAGGGTCTAAGGCGTCACTAAAGATCTGTTACGCTACAGCCTTATTCTAAAGGGTCTAAGGCGTCACTACAGATCTGTTACGTTACAGCCTTATTCGAAAGGGTCTAGGCGTCACTACAGATCTGTTACAGCCTTATTCGATAGGGTCTAAGGCGTCACTACAGATCTGTTACGCTACAGCCTTATTCGAAAGGGTCTAAGGCGTCACTACAGATCTGTTACGTTACAGCCTTATTCGAAAGGGTCTAAGGCGTCACTACAGATCTGTTACGCTACAGCCTTATTCGAAAGGGTCTAAGGCGTCACTACAGATCTGTTACGTTACAGCCTTATTCGAAAGGGTCTAAGGCGTCACTACAGATCTGTTACGTTACAGCCTTATTCGAAAGGGTCTAAGGCGTCACTACAGATCTGTTACGCTACAGCCTTATTCGAAAGGGTCTAAGGCGTCACTACAGATCTGTTACAGCCTTATTCGATAGGGTCTAAGGCGTCACTACAGATCTGTTACGTTACAGCCTTATTCGAAAGGGTCTAAGGCGTCACTACAGATCTGTTACGTTACAGCCTTATTCGAAAGGGTCTAAGGCGTCACTACAGATCTGTTACAGCCTTATTCGAAAGGGCCTAAGGCGTCACTACAGATCTGTTACGCTACAGCCTTATTCTAAAGGGTCTAAGGCGTCACTACAGATCTGTTACGCTACAGCCTTATTCGAAAGGGTCTAAGGCGTCACTACAGATCTGTTACGCTACAGCCTTATTCGAAAGGGTCTAAGGCGTCACTACAGATCTGTTACGCTACAGCCTTATTCGATAGGGTCTAAGGCGTCACTACAGATCTGTTACGCCTTATTCGATAGGGTCTAAGGCGTCACTACAGATCTGTTACGCTACAGCCTTATTCGATAGGGTCTAAGGCGTCACTACAGATCTGTTACGCCTTATTCGATAGGGTCTAAGGCGTCACTACAGATCTGTTACGTTACAGCCTTATTCGATAGGGTCTAAGGCGTCACTACAGATCTGTTACAGCCTTATTCGAAAGGGTCTAAGGCATCACTACAGATCTGTTACGTTACAGCCTTATTCGAAAGGGTCTAAGGCGTCACTACAGATCTGTTACGCTACAGCCTTATTTTAAAGGGTCTAAGGCGTCACTACAGATCTGTTACAGCCTTATTCGAAAGGGTCTAAGGCGTCACTACAGATCTGTTACGCTACAGCCTTATTCGAAAGGGTCTAAGGCGTCACTACAGATCTGTTACAGCCTTATTCGAAAGGGTCTAGGCGTCACTACAGATCTGTTACGTTACAGCCTTATTCTAAAGGGTCTAAGGCGTCACTACAGATCTGTTACGCTACAGCCTTATTCGAAAGGGTCTAAGGCGTCACTACAGATCTGTTACAGCCTTATTCGAAAGGGTCTAAGGCGTCACTACAGATCTGTTACGCTACAGCCTTATTCGATAGGGTCTAAGGCGTCACTACAGATCTGTTACAGCCTTATTCGAAAGGGTCTAAGGCGTCACTACAGATCTGTTACGTTACAGCCTTATTCGAAAGGGTCTAAGGCGTCACTACAGATCTGTTACAGCCTTATTCGAAAGGGTCTAAGGCGTCACTACAGATCTGTTACAGCCTTATTCGAAAGGGTCTAAGGCGTCACTACAGATCTGTTACGCTACAGCCTTATTCTAAAGGGTCTAAGGCGTCACTACAGATCTGTTACAGCCTTATTCGAAAGGGTCTAAGGCGTCACTACAAATCTGTTACGTTACAGCCTTATTCGAAACGGTCTAAGGCGTCACTACAGATCTGTTACAGCCTTATTCGAAAGGGTCTAAGGCGTCACTACAGATCTGTTACAGCCTTATTCGAAAGGGTCTAAGGCGTCACTACAGATCTGTTATGTTACAGCCTTATTCGAAAGGGTCTATGGCATCACTACAGATCTGTTACAGCCTTATTCGAAAATGTATTTAATTTATTTTGTTGTTATCGTCAATCTACACACAATACCCCATAAAGACAAATATATTTTTAAATAATTTATTAAATATAAAAACTGAAATATCACATTTACATAAGTATTCAGACCTTTTACTCAGTACTTTGTTGAAGCTCTTTTGGCAGTGATTACAGCCTTTAGTCTTCTTGGGTATGACGCTACAAGCTTGGCACACATGTATTTGGGGAGTTTCTCTCATTTGTCTCTGCAGATCCTCTCAAGCTCTGTCAGGTTGGATGGGGAGCGTTGCTGCACAGCAATTTTCAGGTCTCTCCAGAGATATTCGATCAGGTTGAAGTCCGGGCTATGTCTGGGCCACTGAAGCACATTCAGAAACTTGTCCCGAAGCTTCTCCTGCATTGTCGTTTCTACTGCTCCAGTCCAATGACAGTGAGCTTTACACCACTCCAGCCGACGCTTGGCATTGCGCATGGTGATCTGAGGCTTGTGTGCGGCTGCTCTGCCATGGAAACCCATTTCATGAAGCTCCTGGCGAAAGGTTATTGTGTTGACGTTGCTTCCAGAGGCAGTTTGGAACCCGGTATTGACAATGTTTACGTGCTATACTCTTCAGCACTCGGCGGTCCCGTTCTGTGAGCTTGTGTGGCCTACCACTTCGCGGCTGAGCCGTTGTTGCTTCTAGATGTTTCCGCATCACAATAACAGCACTTACAGTTGACCGGGGCAGCTCTATCAGGGCATAAATTAGACGAACTGGCATCCTATGACGGTGCCACGTTGAAAGTCACTGAGCTCTTCAGTACGGGCCATTCCACTACCAATGTTTGTCTATGGAGATTGCATGGCTGTGTGCTCGATTTTATACACCTGTCAGCAACGGGTGTGGCTGAAATAGCTCGAATCCACTAATTTGAAGGGTGTCCACATACTTCTGTAGTGTATGTCAGCATGGATACAGCAGGCTAGCCAAGACCAATGCTAGCTGTCTTTTTGTAGTGTATGTCAGCATGGATACAGCAGGCTAGCCAAGACCAATGCCAGCTGTCTTTCTGTAGTGTATGTCAGCATGGATACAGCAGGCTAGCTAAGACCAATGACAGCTGTCTTTCTGTAGTTTTCTTTGTGCAGACTATCAACAGTAGCCAGCGTATTGCTAGTCTGTTCACTAATTTACTTTTAGTAAAATCACTGTCGGACACATGAAATAAAACATGAGAATGTGCCAGAAAACAATAGGCGAAGTTTCAACTCGTCGTTACCATATTAGACAGGTGGGACAAGACAGCAGACGGTCAAACCAGCAGTTTCCCTGTCAGTTTACTTTGTGACTGACAGGACGAGATAGATTGCTAGAAGATGTATATTGTTCACTCAAGTGGGAGAGGGCTTGGCAGTACTTTCTTTCCCCCTGACAGGCTAATTCAATAGAAGCCAAGGTAATTCAAGATGGAAAAAGTAGCTCGTTGAAATGAGTCTGTATAGATGGTGGAAAACACTGAACACCGAATGACAGCCGGGAGGAATTAACATATCAATGCTATTATCAGAAGGCCTCCGTACCGTCATGTGAGGGCAACCATCCCTTAAGGACTTGCTTTATGGTTATCTGACGGAATTGGCCACATATAATAATCAGGAATAATTAAATCCAACCATCTCCTTGGTCTATCCTAATATCATAACTGATACGACCATTGAAAATCAAGTTATTCATCACCAGTCATTTACCGGCCGTAAGGACGGGGCACCACGAGTGTGTTATATTAACACTGATGAATAGTTGACGTGTTTCCCCTGTTGAGTTACAGGCGTAAAGGGAGAAGATGTGACATTTGGCTGAACTATCCCTTTAATGCATCAATTGAATGTTGAGAAACCAATTGAACCGTATCAAAGCCTCCATCTTTAAATGGTTGAATTGAATTGAATGGCTTGATGGAGGTCATACATCCTGAATAACAACCTTTCCTGGTCTTTCCCTCAAGGCTGCGGGTGAGCGAGAGGTTCCCTAGACGCTCCAGCCTGTTAACCAGATCACATGTCTACTCTGGTCTACTTAGGGAAGGCTCCATTAGATGGGGAATGAAGCAGACAGGGAAGGCTCCGTTAGATGGGGGATGAAGCAGACAGGGAAGGCTCCATTAGATGGGGGATGAAGCAGACAGGGAAGGCTCCGTTAGATGGGGGATGAAGCAGACAGGGAAGGCTCCATTAGATGGGGGATGAAGCAGACAGGGAAGGCTCCGTTAGATGGGGGATGAAGCAGACAGGGAAGGCTCCGTTAGATGGGGGATGAAGCAGACAGGGAAGGCTCCGTTAGATGGGGGATGAAGCAGACAGGGAAGGCTCCATTAGATGGGGGATGAAGCAGACAGGGAAGGCTCCGTTAGATGGGGATGAAGCAGACAGGAAGGCTCCGTTAGATGGGGAATGAAGCAGACAGGGAAGGCTCCGTTAGATGGGGAATGAAGCAGACAGGGAAGGCTCCGTTAGATGGGGGATGAAGCAGACAGCAGACAGGGAAGGCTCCGTTAGATGGGGGATGAAGCAGACAGGGAAGGCTCCATTAGATGGGGGATGAAGCAGACAGGGAAGGCTCCGTTAGATGGGGATGAAGCAGACAGGGAAGGCTCCGTTAGATGGGGATGAAGCAGACAGGGAAGGCTCCGTTAGATGGGGGATGAAGCAGACAGGGAAGGCTCCGTTAGATGGGGAATGAAGCAGACAGGGAAGGCTCCGTTAGATGGGGGATGAAGCAGACAGCAGACAGGGAAGGTTCCGTTAGATGGGGGATGAAGCAGACAGGGAAGGCTCCGTTAGATGGGGGATGAAGCAGACAGGGAAGGCTCCGTTAGATGGGGGATGAAGCAGACAGGGAAGGCTCCGTTAGATGGGGGATGAAGCAGACAGGGAAGGCTCCGTTAGATGGGGATGAAGCAGACAGGGAAGGCTCCATTAGATGGGGGATGAAGCAGACAGGGAAGGCTCCGTTAGATGGGGGATGAAGCAGACAGGGAAGGCTCCATTAGATGGGGGATGAAGCAGACAGGGAAGGCTCCGTTAGATGGGGGATGAAGCAGACAGGAAGGCTCCGTTAGATGGGGGATGAAGCAGACAGGGAAGGCTCCGTTAGATGGGGGATGAAGCAGACAGGGAAGGCTCCATTAGATGGGGGATGAAGCAGACAGGGAAGGCTCCATTAGATGGGGGATGAAGCAGACAGGGAAGGCTCCGTTAGATGGGGGATGAAGCAGACAGCAGACAGGGAAGGCTCCGTTAGATGGGGGATGAAGCAGACAGGGAAGGCTCCATTAGATGGGGGATGAAGCAGACAGGGAAGGCTCCGTTAGATGGGGGATGAAGCAGACAGGGAAGGCTCCGTTAGATGGGGAATGAAGCAGACAGGGAAGGCTCCGTTAGATGGGGATGAAGCAGACAGCAGACAGGGAAGGCTCCGTTAGATGGGGGATGAAGCAGACAGGGAAGGCTCCATTAGATGGGGGATGAAGCAGACAGGGAAGGCTCCGTTAGATGGGGATGAAGCAGACAGGGAAGGCTCCGTTAGATGGGGATGAAGCAGACAGGAAGGCTCCGTTAGATGGGGAATGAAGCAGACAGGGAAGGCTCCGTTAGATGGGGGATGAAGCAGACAGCAGACAGGGAAGGCTCCGTTAGATGGGGGATGAAGCAGACAGGGAAGGCTCCGTTAGATGGGGGATGAAGCAGACAGGGAAGGCTCCGTTAGATGGGGATGAAGCAGACAGGGAAGGCTCCGTTAGATGGGGGATGAAGCAGACAGGGAAGGCTCCATTAGATGGGGATGAAGCAGACAGGGAAGGCTCCGTTAGATGGGGGATGAAGCAGACAGGGAAGGCTCCATTAGATGGGGGATGAAGCAGACAGGGAAGGCTCCGTTAGATGGGGGATGAAGCAGACAGGGAAGGCTCCGTTAGATGGGGGTGAAGCAGACAGGGAAGGCTCCGTTAGATGGGGGATGAAGCAGACAGGGAAGGCTCCATTAGATGGGGGATGAAGCAGACAGGGAAGGCTCCATTAGATGGGGATGAAGCAGACAGGGAAGGCTCCGTTAGATGGGGGATGAAGCAGACAGCAGACAGGGAAGGCTCCGTTAGATGGGGGATGAAGCAGACAGGGAAGGCTCCATTAGATGGGGATGAAGCAGACAGGGAAGGCTCCGTTAGATGGGGGATGAAGCAGACAGGGAAGGCTCTGTTAGATGGGGAATGAAGCAGACAGGGAAGGCTCCGTTAGATGGGGATGAAGCAGACAGCAGACAGGAAGGCTCCGTTAGATGGGGGATGAAGCAGACAGGGAAGGCTCCATTAGATGGGGGATGAAGCAGACAGGGAAGGCTCCGTTAGATGGGGATGAAGCAGACAGGGAAGGCTCCATTAGATGGGGGATGAAGCAGACAGGGAAGGCTCCGTTAGATGGGGGATGAAGCAGACAGGAAGGCTCCGTTAGATGGGGGTGAAGCAGACAGGGAAGGCTCCGTTAGATGGGGGATGAAGCAGACAGGGAAGGCTCCATTAGATGGGGGATGAAGCAGACAGGGAAGGCTCCATTAGATGGGGGATGAAGCAGACAGGGAAGGCTCCGTTAGATGGGGATGAAGCAGACAGCAGACAGGGAAGGCTCCGTTAGATGGGGGATGAAGCAGACAGGGAAGGCTCCATTAGATAGGGGATGAAGCAGACAGGGAAGGCTCCGTTAGATGGGGATGAAGCAGACAGGGAAGGCTCCGTTAGATGGGGAATGAAGCAGACAGGGAAGGCTCCGTTAGATGGGGATGAAGCAGACAGCAGACAGGGAAGGCTCCGTTAGATGGGGGATGAAGCAGACAGGGAAGGCTCCATTAGATGGGGGATGAAGCAGACAGGGAAGGCTCCGTTAGATGGGGAATGAAGCAGACAGGGAAGGCTCCGTTAGATGGGGGATGAAGCAGACAGCAGACAGGGAAGGCTCCGTTAGATGGGGGATGAAGCAGACAGGGAAGGCTCCGTTAGATGGGGATGAAGCAGACAGGGAAGGCTCCGTTAGATGGGGGATGAAGCAGACAGGGAAGGCTCCGTTAGATGGGGGATGAAGCAGACAGGGAAGGCTCCATTAGATGGGGGATGAAGCAGACAGGGAAGGCTCCGTTAGATGGGGATGAAGCAGACAGGGAAGGCTCCATTAGAGATGGGGGATGAAGCAGACAGGGAAGGCTCCGTTAGATGGGGGATGAAGCAGACAGGAAGGCTCCGTTAGATGGGGGGTGAAGCAGACAGGGAAGGCTCCGTTAGATGGGGGATGAAGCAGACAGGGAAGGCTCCATTAGATGGGGGATGAAGCAGACAGGGAAGGCTCCATTAGATGGGGATGAAGCAGACAGGGAAGGCTCCGTTAGATGGGGGATGAAGCAGACAGCAGACAGGGAAGGCTCCGTTAGATGGGGGATGAAGCAGACAGGGAAGGCTCCATTAGATGGGGGATGAAGCAGACAGGGAAGGCTCCGTTAGATGGGGGATGAAGCAGACAGGGAAGGCTCCGTTAGATGGGGAATGAAGCAGACAGGAAGGCTCCGTTAGATGGGGGATGAAGCAGACAGCAGACAGGGAAGGCTCCGTTAGATGGGGGATGAAGCAGACAGGGAAGGCTCCATTAGATGGGGATGAAGCAGACAGGAAGGCTCCGTTAGATGGGGGATGAAGCAGACAGGGAAGGCTCCGTTAGATGGGGGATGAAGCAGACAGGGAAGGCTCCGTTAGATGGGGGATGAAGCAGACAGGGAAGGCTCCATTAGATGGGGGATGAAGCAGACAGGGAAGGCTCCGTTAGATGGGGGATGAAGCAGACAGGGAAGGCTCCGTTAGATGGGGGATGAAGCAGACAGGGAAGGCTCCGTTAGATGGGGGATGAAGCAGACAGGGAAGGCTCCGTTAGATGGGGGATGAAGCAGACAGGGAAGGCTCCATTAGATGGGGATGAAGCAGACAGGGAAGGCTCCGTTTGATGGGGATGAAGCAGACAGGGAAGGCTCCGTTAGATGGGGGATGAAGCAGACAGGGAAGGCTCCGTTAGATGGGGATGAAGCAGACAGGGTAGGCTCCGTTAGATGGGGGATGAAGCAGACAGGGAAGGCTCATACTGTGCATTCAGAAAAGTATTCAGACCCCTTTCCTTTTTCCACATTTTGTTATGTTACAACCTTGTGCTAAAATGGATTAAATATTTGTATTTTATTGGATAAATATTTTTTTTCATCAATCTAATATAATAATACACACAATGCCCCATACTGACAAAGCGAAAAAAGGTTTTTACATTATTTTACAATTGTAAATAAAAATTACAAAAAAAACTGAAATAGCTTACAGTCCCCACAGTGACTATACGTACATACCCCAACCAGAAGTCTTGGATTACAGGCAACCTTTGCACTGAGCTAAAGGGCAGAGCTACTCTAAACTGGAAGCTAAAAAATCCTGCTATGCCCTCCGACGAACAATCAAACAGGCAAAGCGTCAATACAGGACTAAGATCGAATCCTATTACACTGGCTCTGATGCTTGTTGGATGTGGCAGGGCTTGTAAACTATTACAGACTACAAAGGGAAGCACAGCCGTGAGCTGCCCAGTGACATGAGCCTACCAGACGAGCTAAGTTACTTCTATGCTCGCTTCGAGGCAAGTAACACTGAAACATGCATGAGAGCATCAACTGTTCCGGATGACTGTGTGATCACGCTCTCCGCGGCCGATGTGAGTAAGACCTTCAAACAAGTCATCATTCACAAGGCTGCAGGGTAAGGTGGGTCACCAAGACTTGTACTGTGTCCGAGCATGCAATGACCAACTGGCAAGTGTCTTCACTGACATCCTGTTTCCATTGATCATCCTTCAGATGTTTCTACAACTTGATTGGAGTCCACCTGTGGTAAAATAAATTGATTGAACATGATTTGGAAAGGCAACACACCTGTCTATATAACAGCCCACAGTTGACAGAGAAATTAAACACGCCATGAGGTTGAAGGAATTGTCCACAGAGCTCAGAGACAGAATTGTGTTGACACAGATCTGGGGATGGGTGCCAAAACATTTCTGCAGCATTGAAGGTCCCCAAGAACACAGTCATTCTTAAATGGAAGAAGTTTAGAACCACCAAGACTCTTCCTAGTGCTGGCCGCCCAGGAGAACTGAGCAATCGGGGGAAGAAGGGCCTTGGTTAGGGAGGAGACCAAGAACCTGATGGCCACTCTGACAGAGCTCCAGAGTTCCTCTGTGGAGATGGGAGAACCTTACAGAAGGACAACTATCTCTGCAGCACTCCACCAATCAGGCCTTTATGGTAGAGTGGACAGACAGAAGCCACTCCTCAGTCAAAGGCACATGACAGTCTGCTTGGACTTTTCCAAAAGGCACCTAAAGGACTCAGACCATGTAAACAAGACTCTCTGGTCTGGTGAAACCAAGATTGAACTCTTTGGCCTGAATGCCGTGCGTCACGTCTGGAGGAAACCTGGCACCATCCCTACGGTGAAGCATGGTGGTGGCAGCATCATGATGTTTTTCAGAGGCAGGGACTGGGAGACTAGTCAGGATCGAGGGAAAGATGAACGAAGCAAAGTACAGAGATCCTTGATGAAAACCTGCTCCAGAGCGCTCAGGACCTCAGACTGGGGCGAAGGTTCACCTTCCAACAGGACACCGACCCTATAAGCACACAGCCAAGACAACGCAGGCGTGGCGTTGGGACTCTGTATGTGTGGGGTACAGAGATGAGGGACCTAACAGATAATTGTATCCGTGGGGTACAGAGATGAGGGACCTAACAGATAATTGTATCCGTGGGGTACAGAGATGAGGGACCTTACAGATAATTGTATGTGTGGGGGTACAGAGATGAGGGACCTTACAGATAATTGTATGTGTGGGGTACAGAGATGAGGGACCTTACAGATAATTGTATGTGTGGGGTACAGAGATGAGGGACCTTACAGATAATTGTATGTGTGGGGTACAGAGATGAGGGACCTTACAGATAATTGTATGTGTGGGGTACAGAGATGAGGGACATTACAGATAATTGTATGTGTGGGGTACAGAGATGAGGACCTTACAGATAATTGTATGTGGGGGTAAAGAGATGAGGGACCTTACAGATAATTGTATCCGTGGGGTACAGAGATGAAGGACCTTACAGATAATTGTATGTGTGGAGTACAGAGATGAGGGACCTTACAGATAATTGTATGTGTGGAGTACAGAGATGAGGGACCTTACAGATAATTGTATGTGTGGGGTACAGAGATGAGGGACCTTACAGATAATTGTATGTGTGGAGTACAGAGATGAGGGACCTTACAGATAATTGTATGTGTGGAGTACAGAGATGAGGGACCTTACAGATAATTGTATGTGTGGGGTACAGAGATGAGGGACCTTACAGATAATTGTATGTGTGGAGTACAGAGATGAGGGACCTTACAGATAATTGTATGTGTGGAGTACAGAGATGAGGGACCTTACAGATAATTGTATCCGTGGGGTACAGAGATGAGGGACCTAACAGATAATTGTATCCGTGGGGTACAGAGATGAGGACCTAACAGATAATTGTATCCGTGGGGTATAGAGATGAGGGACCTAACAGATAATTGTATCCGTGGGGTATAGAGATGAGGGACCTAACAGATAATTGTATCCGTGGGGTATAGAGATGAGGGACCTAACAGATAATTGTATCCGTGGGGTATAGAGATGAGGACCTAACAGATAATTGTATCCGTGGGGTATAGAGATGAGGACCTAACAGATAATTGTATCCGTGGGGTATAGAGATGAGGACCTAACAGATAATTGTATCCGTGGGGTATAGAGATGAGGACCTAACAGATAATTGTATCCGTGGGGTATAGAGATGAGGGACCTAACAGATAATTGTATCCGTGGGGTATAGAGATGAGGGACCTAACAGATAATTGTATCCGTGGGGTATAGAGATGAGGACCTAACAGATAATTGTATCCGTGGGGTATAGAGATGAGGGACCTAACAGATAATTGTATCCGTGGGGTATAGAGATGAGGACCTAACAGATAATTGTATCCGTGGGGTATAGAGATGAGGACCTAACAGATAATTGTATCCGTGGGGTATAGAGATGAGGACCTAACAGATAATTGTATCCGTGGGGTATAGAGATGAGGGACCTAACAGATAATTGTATCCGTGGGGTATAGAGATGAGGACCTAACAGATAATTGTATCCGTGGGGTATAGAGATGAGGGACCTAACAGATAATTGTATCCGTGGGGTATAGAGATGAGGGACCTAACAGATAATTGTATCCGTGGGGTATAGAGATGAGGACCTAACAGATAATTGTATCCGTGGGGTATAGAGATGATGGGACCTAACAGATAATTGTATCCGTGGGGTATAGAGATGAGGGACCTAACAGATAATTGTATCCGTGGGGTATAGAGATGAGGACCTAACAGATAATTGTATCCGTGGGGTATAGAGATGAGGGACCTAACAGATAATTGTATCCGTGGGGTATAGAGATGAGGGACCTAACAGATAATTGTATCCGTGGGGTATAGAGATGAGGACCTAACAGATAATTGTATCCGTGGGGTATAGAGATGAGGGACCTAACAGATAATTGTATCCGTGGGGTATAGAGATGAGGACCTAACAGATAATTGTATCCGTGGGGTATAGAGATGAGGACCTTACAGATCACTGTGTCCGTGGGGTACAGAGATGAGGGACCTTACAGATAATTGTATCCGTGGGGTATAGAGATGAGGGACCTAACAGATAATTGTATCCGTGGGGTATAGAGATGAGGGACCTTACAGATAATTGTATCCGTGGGGTACAGAGATGAGGACCTTACAGATAATTCTATGTTTGGGGGTACAGAGATGAGGGACCTTACAGATAATTGTATGTGTGGGGTACAGAGATGAGGGACCTTACAGATAATTGTATGTGTGGGGTACAGAGATGAGGGACCTTACAGATAATTGTATGTGTGGGGTACAGAGATGAGGGACCTTACAGATAATTGTATGTGTGGGGTACAGAGATGAGGGACCTTACAGATAATTGTATGTGTGGGGTACAGAGATGAGGGACCTTACAGATAATTGTATGTGTGGGGTAAAGAGATGAGGGACCTTACAGATAATTGTATCCGTGGGGTACAGAGATGAGGACCTAACAGATAATTGTATGTGTGGGGTACAGAGATGAGGGACCTTACAGATAATTGTATGTGGGGTACAGAGATGAGGGACCTTACAGATAATTGTATGTGTGGGGTACAGAGATGAGGGACCTTACAGATAATTGTATGTGTGGGGTACAGAGATGAGGACCTTACAGATAATTGTATGTGTGGGGTACAGAGATGAGGGACCTTACAGATAATTGTATGTGTGGGGTACAGAGATGAGGGACCTTACAGATAATTGTATGTGTGGGGTATAGAGATGAGGGACCTTACAGATAATTGTATGTGTGGGGTACAGAGATGAGGACCTTACAGATAATTGTATCCGTGGGGTACAGAGATGAGGGACCTAACAGATAATTGTATCCGTGGGGTACAGAGATGAGGACCTAACAGATAATTGTATCCGTGGGGTACAGAGATGAGGACCTAACAGATAATTGTATCCGTGGGGTATAGAGATGAGGACCTAACAGATAATTGTATCCGTGGGGTATAGAGATGAGGGACCTAACAGATAATTGTATCCGTGGGGTATAGAGATGAGGACCTAACAGATAATTGTATCCGTGGGGTATAGAGATGAGGACCTAACAGATAATTGTATCCGTGGGGTATAGAGATGAGGGACCTAACAGATAATTGTATCCGTGGGGTATAGAGATGAGGGACCTAACAGATAATTGTATCCGTGGGGTATAGAGATGAGGACCTAACAGATAATTGTATCCGTGGGGTATAGAGATGAGGGACCTAACAGATAATTGTATCCGTGGGGTATAGAGATGGGGACCTAACAGATAATTGTATCCGTGGGGTATAGAGATGAGGGACCTAACAGATAATTGTATCCGTGGGGTATAGAGATGAGGACCTAACAGATAATTGTATCCGTGGGTATAGAGATGAGGACCTAACAGATAATTGTATCCGTGGGGTATAGAGATGAGGACCTAACAGATAATTGTATCCGTGGGGTATAGAGATGAGGACCTAACAGATAATTGTATCCGTGGGGTATAGAGATGAGGACCTAACAGATAATTGTATCCGTGGGGTATAGAGATGAGGGACCTAACAGATAATTGTATCCGTGGGGTATAGAGATGAGGGACCTAACAGATAATTGTATCCGTGGGGTATAGAGATGAGGACCTAACAGATAATTGTATCCGTGGGGTATAGAGATGAGGGACCTAACAGATAATTGTATCCGTGGGGTATAGAGATGAGGGACCTAACAGATAATTGTATCCGTGGGGTATAGAGATGAGGGACCTAACAGATAATTGTATCCGTGGGGTATAGAGATGAGGGACCTAACAGATAATTGTATCCGTGGGGTATAGAGATGAGGGACCTAACAGATAATTGTATCCGTGGGGTATAGAGATGAGGGACCTAACAGATAATTGTATCCGTGGGGTATAGAGATGAGGGACCTAACAGATAATTGTATCCGTGGGGTATAGAGATGAGGGACCTAACAGATAATTGTATCCGTGGGGTATAGAGATGAGGGACCTTACAGATCACTGTATCCGTGGGGTACAGAGATGAGGGACCTTACAGATAATTGTATCCGTGGGGTATAGAGATGAGGGACCTAACAGATAATTGTATCCGTGGGGTATAGAGATGAGGGACCTTACAGATAATTGTATCCGTGGGGTATAGAGATGAGGGACCTAACAGATAATTGTATGTGTCGGGGTACAGAGATGAGGGACCTAACAGATAATTGTATGTGTGGGGTACAGAGATGAGGGACCTTACAGATAATTGTATGTGTGGGGGTACAGAGATGAGGGACCTTACAGATAATTGTATGTGTGGGGTACAGAGATGAGGGACCTTACAGATAATTGTAAGTGTGGGGTACAGAGATGAGGGACCTAACAGATAATTGTATCCGTGGGGTACAGAGATGAGGTAGTCATTCAAAAACCATGTTAAACACTATTATCGCACACAGAGTCCATGCATCTTATTATGTGACTCGGTATCCACATCTTTACTCCTGAATGTATTGAGGCCTTAACAAAGGGGTTGAATAATTATTGACTCAAAGATATATCAGCTTTTCACTTTTCATTAATTTGTAAAAAAAATGTCTAAAAATAGGTGTAGGCCAGTGACACAACATCTGGATTTAATTACTTTTAAATTCAGGCTGTAACACAACAAAATGTGGAAAAGTCAAAGAGGCGTGAATGCTTTCTGAAGGCCCTGAACATAGCTAGCGTAAAGTGTAAATGTCAAACCGATCATACTCACAGGGTAATCTATCACAACCCCTGTGTAAACAAATACGAACGCCGTTACAGTATATAGAATGTAGTATATAGTATATAGTTACAGTATATAGAATGTAGTATATATTTGTGTAAACTTCCACCAACTCCTCAGCATAGGCTTCTGTCCATGTTACACTGTGGGAAGAGAAGTCAAACTAATACCATCAGACACTGTCATCGGACTGCAACTCAAAGACATGCAAACTAAACAATAACTGTCTCAAGTCAATGACTTCATTTGTGTTAAAGTGGAAGGTGGAAAGGCGTAACCTCAGACCCTTTTGTGAATGTGAGTACGTTAAATGGTGGTTAAATGAGTTTGACTGACGAGGCAGTGACCTTTCAACGGTGAAAGACACGGAGGACATTTTGTCAAAGTGTTTCTGCGGTTTCACCGATTCCTACATTTCCAAAAGTCCCGTCTCTCCGTCTGTTAAATACACATTACATACATTACATACACCAGACCACATGGTTAACATGGTTAATATAGGACGGTCTGTGTTAAGGCTGTGAGGACAGACATGGTTAATATAGGACGGTCTGTATTAAGGCTGTGAGGTCAGACATGGTTAATATAGGACGGTCTGTATTAAGGCTGTGAGGACAGACATGGTTAATATAGGACGGTCTGTATTAAGGCTGTGAGGTCAGACAGACATGGTTAATATAGGACGGTCTGTGTTAAGGCTGTGAGGTCAGACAGACATGGTTAATATAGGACGGTCTGTATTAAGGCTGTGAGGACAGACAGACATGGTTAATATAGGACGGTCTGTATTAAGGCTGTGAGGACAGACAGACATGGTTAATATAGGACGGTCTGTATTAAGGCTGTGAGGTCAGACATGGTTAATAGAGGACGGTCTGTATTAAGGCTGTGAGGTCAGACAGACATGGTTAATAGAGGACGGTCTGTATTAAGGCTGTGAGGTCAGACATGATTAATATAGGACGGTCTGTATTAAGGCTGTGAGGTCAGACATGGTTAATATAGGACGGTCTGTATTAAGGCTGTGAGGACAGACATGGTTAATATAGGACGGTCTGTATTAAGGCTGTGAGGTCAGACAGACATGGTTAATATAGGACGGTCTGTATTAAGGCTGTGAGGTCAGACATGGTTAATATAGGACGGTCTGTATTAAGGCTGTGAGGTCAGACAGACATGGTTAATATAGGACGGTCTGTATTAAGGCTGTGATGTCAGACAGACATGGTTAATATAGGACGGTCTGTGTTAAGGCTGTGAGGTCAGACAGACATGGTTAATATAGGACGGTCTGTGTTAAGGCTGTGAGGTCAGACGTGGTTAATATAGGACGGTCTGTATTAAGGCTGTGAGGTCAGACAGACATGGTTAATATAGGACGGTCTGTATTAAGGCTGTGAGGTCAGACATGGTTAATAGAGGACGGTCTGTATTAAGGCTGTGAGGTCAGACAGACATGGTTAATATAGGACGGTCTGTATTAAGGCTGTGAGGTCAGACATGGTTAATAGAGGACGGTCTGTATTAAGGCTGTGAGGACAGACATGGTTAATATAGGACGGTCTGTATTAAGGCTGTGAGACAGACATGGTTAATATAGGACGGTCTGTATTAAGGCTGTGAGGACAGACATGGTTAATATAGGGCGGTCTGTATTAAGGCTGTGAAGTCAGACATGGTTAATATAGGATGGTCTGTATTAAGGCTGTGAGGACAGACATGGTTAATATAGGACGGTCTGTATTAAGGCTGTGAGGTCAGACATGGTTAATATAGGACGGTCTGTATTAAGGCTGTGAGGTCAGACAGACATGGTTAATATAGGACGGTCTGTATTAAGGCTGTGAGGTCAGTCAGACATGGTTAATATAGGATGGTCTGTATTAAGGCTGTGAGGTCAGACATGGTTAATATAGGACGGTCTGTATTAAGGCTGTGAGGTCAGACAGACATGGTTAATATAGGACGGTCTGTATTAAGGCTGTGAGGACAGACATGGTTAATATAGGACGGTCTGTATTAAGGCTGTGAGGTCAGACAGACATGGTTAATATAGGACGGTCTGTGTTAAGGCTGTGAGGTCAGACAGACATGGTTAATATAGGACGGTCTGTATTAAGGCTGTGAGGACAGACAGACATGGTTAATATAGGACGGTCTGTATTAAGGCTGTGAGGACAGACAGACATGGTTAATATAGGACGGTCTGTATTAAGGCTGTGAGGTCAGTCAGACATGGTTAATATAGGATGGTCTGTATTAAGGCTGTGAGGTCAGACATGGTTAATATAGGACGGTCTGTATTAAGGCTGTGAGGTCAGACAGACATGGTTAATATAGGACGGTCTGTATTAAGGCTGTGAGGACAGACATGGTTAATATAGGACGGTCTGTATTAAGGCTGTGAGGTCAGACAGACATGGTTAATATAGGACGGTCTGTATTAAGGCTGTGAGGTCAGACAGACATGGTTAATAGAGGGCGGTCTGTATTAAGGCTGTGAGGTCAGACATGATTAATATAGGACGGTCTGTATTAAGGCTGTGAGGTCAGACATGGTTAATATAGGGACGGTCTGTATTAAGGCTGTGAGGACAGACATGGTTAATATAGGACGGTCTGTATTAAGGCTGTGAGGTCAGACAGACATGGTTAATATAGGACGGTCTGTATTAAGGCTGTGAGGTCAGACATGGTTAATATAGGACGGTCTGTATTAAGGCTGTGAGGTCAGACAGACATGGTTAATATAGGACGGTCTGTATTAAGGCTGTGAGGTCAGACAGACATGGTTAATAGAGGACGGTCTGTATTAAGGCTGTGAGGTCAGACAGACATGGTTAATATAGGCGGTCAGTATTAAGGCTGTGATGTCAGACAGACATGGTTAATATAGGACGGTCTGTGTTAAGGCTGTGAGGTCAGACAGACATGGTTAATATAGGACGGTCTGTGTTAAGGCTGTGAGGTCAGACGTGGTTAATATAGGACGGTCTGTATTAAGGCTGTGAGGTCAGACAGACATGGTTAATATAGGACGGTCTGTATTAAGGCTGTGAGGTCAGACATGGTTAATAGAGGACGGTCTGTATTAAGGCTGTGAGGTCAGACAGACATGGTTAATATAGGACGGTCTGTATTAAGGCTGTGAGGTCAGACATGGTTAATAGAGGACGGTCTGTATTAAGGCTGTGAGGACAGACAGACATGGTTAATATAGGACGGTCTGTATTAAGGCTGTGAGGTCAGACATGGTTAATATAGGACGGTCTGTATTAAGGCTGTGAGGTCAGACATGGTTAATATAGGACGGTCTGTATTAAGGCTGTGAGGTCAGACAGACATGGTTAATATAGGACGGTCTGTATTAAGGCTGTGAGGTCAGTCAGACATGGTTAATATAGGATGGTCTGTATTAAGGCTGTGAGGTCAGACATGGTTAATATAGGACGGTCTGTATTAAGGCTGTGAGGTCAGACAGACATGGTTAATATAGGACGGTCTATATTAAGGCTGTGAGGTCAGACATGGTTAATAGAGGACGGTCTGTATTAAGGCTGTGAGGACAGACAGACATGGTTAATATAGGACGGTCTGTATTAAGGCTGTGAGGTCAGACATGGTTAATATAGGACGGTCTGTATTAAGGCTGTGAGGTCAGACATGGTTAATATAGGACGGTCTGTATTAAGGCTGTGAGGTCAGACAGACATGGTTAATATAGGACGGTCTGTATTAAGGCTGTGAGTCAGTCAGACATGGTTAATATAGGATGGTCTGTATTAAGGCTGTGAGGTCAGACATGGTTAATATAGGACGGTCTGTATTAAGGCTGTGAGGTCAGACAGACATGGTTAATATAGGAGCGGTCTGTATTACGGCTGTGAGGTCAGACATGGTTAATATAGGATGGTCTGTATTAAGGCTGTGAGGACAGACATGGTTAATATAGGGCGGTCTGTATTAAGGCTGTGAGGTCAGACATGGTTAATATAGGACGGTCTGTATTAAGGCTGTGAGTCAGACAGACATGGTTAATATAGGACGGTCTGTATTAAGGCTGTGAGGTCAGTCAGACATGGTTAATATAGGATGGTCTGTATTAAGGCTGTGAGGTCAGACATGGTTAATATAGGACGGTCTGTATTAAGGCTGTGAGGTCAGACATGGTTAATAGAGGACGGTCTGTATTAAGGCTGTGAGGTCAGTCAGACATGGTTAATATAGGGACGGTCTGTGTTAAGGCTGTGAGGACAGACATGGTTAATATAGGACGGTCTGTATTAAGGCTGTGAGGTCAGACATGGTTAATATAGGGCGGTCTGTATTAAGGCTGTGAGGTCAGACAGACATGGTTAATAGAGGACGGTCTGTGTTAAGGCTGTGAGGTCAGACAGACATGGTTAATATAGGACGGTCTGTATTAAGGCTGCGAGGTCAGACAGACATGGTTAATATAGGACGGTCTGTATTAAGGCTGTGAGACAGACATGGTTAATATAGGATGGTCTGTATTAAGGCTGTGAGGTCAGACAGACATGGTTAATATAGGACGGTCTGTATTAAGGCTGTGAGGTCAGACAGACATGGTTAATATAGGACGGTCTGTATTAAGGCTGTGAGGACAGACATGGTTAATATAGGATGGTCTGTATTAAGGCTGTGAGGTCAGACAGACATGGTTAATATAGGGCGGTCTGTATTAAGGCTGTGAGGTCAGACAGACATGGTTAATATAGGACGGTCTGTGTTAAGGCTGTGAGGTCAGACAGACATGGTTAATATAGGACGGTCTGTGTTAAGGCTGTGAGGTCAGACATGGTTAATATAGGACAGTCTGTATTAAGGCTGTGAGGTCAAACAGACATGGTTAATATAGGACGGTCTGTATTAAGGCTGTGAGGTCAGACATGGTTAATATAGGACGGTCTGTATTAAGGCTGTGAGGTCAGACAGACATGGTTAATATAGGACGGTCTGTGTTAAGGCTGTGAGGTCAGACAGACATGGTTAATATAGGGCGGTCTGTGTTAAGGCTGTGAGGTCAGACAGACATGGTTAATATAGGACGGTCTGTGTTAAGGCTGTGAGGTCAGACAGACATGGTTAATATAGGACGGTCTGTATTAAGGCTGTGAGGTCAGACATGGTTAATAGAGGACGGTCTGTATTAAGGCTGTGAGGTCAGACAGACATGGTTAATATAGGACGGTCTGTGTTAAGGCTGTGAGGTCAGGCGTGGTTAATATAGGACGGTCTGTATTAAGGCTGTGAGGTCAGACAGACATGGTTAATATAGGGCGGTCTGTATTAAGGCTGTGAGTCAGACAGACATGGTTAATATAGGACGGTCTGTGTTAAGGCTGTGAGGTCAGACGTGGTTAATATAGGACGGTCTGTATTAAGGCTGTGAGGTCAGACAGACATGGTTAATATAGGACGGTCTGTATTAAGGCTGTGAGGTCAGACAGACATGGTTAATATAGGACGGTCTGTATTAAGGCTGTGAGGTCAGACATGGTTAATATAGGACGGTCTGTATTAAGGCTGTGAGGTCAGACAGACATGGTTAATAGAGGACGGTCTGTATTAAGGCTGTGAGGTCAGACATGGTTAATATAGGACGGTCTGTATTAAGGCTGTGATGTCAGACAGACATGGTTAATATAGGACGGTCTGTATTAAGGCTGTGAGGTCAGACATGGTTAATATAGGACGGTCTGTATTAAGGCTGTGAGGTCAGACATGGTTAATATAGGGCGGTCTGTGTTAAGGCTGTGAGGTCAGACATGGTTAATATAGGGCGGTCTGTATTAAGGCTGTGAGGTCAGACATGGTTAATATAGGACGGTCTGTATTATGGCTGTGAGGTCAGACATGGTTAATATAGGACGGTCTGTATTAAGGCTGTGAGGTCAGACAGACATGGTTAATATAGGACGGTCTGTATTAAGGCTGTGAGGTCAGACAGACATGGTTAATATAGGACGGTCTGTATTAAGGCTGTGAGGTCAGACAGACATGGTTAATAGAGGGCGGTCTGTATTAAGGCTGTGAGTCAGACAGACATGGTTAATATAGGACGGTCTGTATTAAGGCTGTGAGGTCAGACATGGTTAATATAGGACGGTCTGTATAAAGGCTGTGAGGTCAGACAGACATGGTTAATATAGGACGGTCTGTATTAAGGCTGTGAGGACAGACATGGTTAATATAGGACGGTCTGTATTAAGGCTGTGAGGACAGACATGGTTAATATAGGACGGTCTGTATTAAGGCTGTGAGGTCAGACATGGTTAATATAGGACGGTCTGTATTAAGGCTGTGAGGTCAGACAGACATGGTTAATATAGGACGGTCTGTATTAAGGCTGTGAGGTCAGACAGACATGGTTAATATAGGACGGCCTGTATTAAGGCTGTGAGGTCAGACATGGTTAATATAGGACGGTCTGTATTAAGGCTGTGAGGTCAGACAGACATGGTTAATATAGGACGGTCTGTATTAAGGCTGTGAAGTCAGACATGGTTAATATAGGACGGTCTGTATTACGGCTGTGAGGTCAGACAGACATGGTTAATATAGGACGGTCTGTATTAAGGCTGTGAGTCAGACAGACATGGTTAATATAGGACGGTCTGTATTAAGGCTGTGAAGTCAGACATGGTTAATATAGGACGGTCTGTGTTAAGGCTGTGAAGTCAGACATGGTTAATATAGGATGGTCTGTATTAAGGCTGTGAAGTCAGACATGGTTAATATAGGATGGTCTGTATTAAGGCTGTGAGGACAGACATGGTTAATATAGGACGGTCTGTATTAAGGCTGTGAGTCAGACAGACATGGTTAATATAGGACGGTCTGTATTAAGGCTGTGAGTCAGACAGACATGGTTAATATAGGACGGTCTGTATTATGGCTGTGAGTCAGACAGACATGGTTAATATAGGACGGTCTGTATTAAGGCTGTGAGGTCAGACAGACATGGTTAATATAGGACGGTCTGTATTAAGGCTGTGAAGTCAGACATGGTTAATATAGGATGGTCTGTATTAAGGCTGTGAGGACAGACATGGTTAATATAGGACGGTCTGTATTAAGGCTGTGAGGTCAGACAGACATGGTTAATATAGGGCCGGTCTGTATTAAGGCTGTGGTCAGACAGACATGGTTAATATAGGGCGGTCTGTATTATGGCTGTGAGGTCAGACAGACATGGTTAATATAGGACGGTCTGTATTAAGGCTGTGAGTCAGACAGACATGGTTAATATAGGACGGTCTGTATTAAGGCTGTGAAGTCAGACATGGTTAATATAGGACGGTCTGTATTAAGGCTGTGAGGTCAGACAGACATGGTTAATATAGGACGGTCTGTATTAAGGCTGTGAGGTCAGACATGGTTAATATAGGACGGTCTGTATTAAGGCTGTGAGGTCAGACAGACATGGTTAATATAGGACGGTCTGTATTAAGGCTGTGAGGTCAGACAGACATGGTTAATATAGGACGGTCTGTATTAAGGCTGTGAGGACAGACAGACATGGTTAATATAGGACGGTCTGTATTAAGGCTGTGAGGTCAGACATGGTTAATAGAGGACGGTCTGTATTAAGGCTGTGAGGTCAGACATGGTTAATATAGGGCGGTCTGTGTTAAGGCTGTGAGGTCAGACAGACATGGTTAATATAGGACGGTCTGTATTAAGGCTGTGAGGTCAGACATGGTTAATATAGGACGGTCTGTGTTAAGGCTGTGAGGTCAGACATGGTTAATATAGGACAGTCTGTATTAAGGCTGTGAGGTCAGACATGGTTAATATAGGACAGTCTGTAAGGCTGTGATGCTGGTTCAGTTGAACTCATTGATCACGCATCAGATCGATGTGGGATTGTGTCTGTTCATAGTACCGTTACCATACAGTCAGACACAATGTAATTAGAGTTATAAAACCACCATTGATCCACTGTGCCCTGGCTAGACTGCCCCAAGGCCAACACTGTGCATCACCAGACAGTGGCTGAATCACAGAAATATAATTTCTAGAACAGCAATCCCCATTGAAATCAACGGGTGGACCGGCTGCCATTTTAAAAAGTGTACCCATACTAATAAAGCAGAAAGCAGGACTGTTTTTCCTCTGGGCTGGATACACTGAGCCAGGGTCATGACCCTACCAGAAACACAGAGTGGAGAGGACAGCCAGGGTCATGACCCTACCAGAAACACAGAGTGGAGAGGATAGCCAGGGTCATGACCCTACCAGAAACACAGTGTGGAGAGGACAGCCAGGGTCATGACCCTACCAGAAACACAGAGTGGAGAGGACAGCCAGGGTCATGACCCTACCAGAAACACAGAGTGGAGAGGATAGCCAGGGTCATGACCCTACCAGAAACACAGAGTGGAGAGGACAGCCAGGGTCATGACCCTACCAGAAACACAGAGTGGAGAGGACAGCCAGGGTCATGACCCTACCAGAAACACAGAGTGGAGAGGACAGCCAGGGTCATGACCCTACCAGAAACACAGAGTGGAGAGGACAGCCAGGGTCATGACCCTACCAGAAACACAGAGTGGAGAGGACAGCCAGGGTCATGACCCTACCAGAAACACATAGTGGAGAGGACAGCCAGGGTCATGACCCTACCTGAAACACAGAGTGGAGAGGACAGCCAGGGTCATGACCCTACCAGAAATACAGAGTGGAGAGGATAGCCAGGGTCATGGCCCTACCAGAAACACAGAGTGGAGAGGACAGCCAGGGTCATGACCCTACCAGAAACACAGAGTGGAGAGGATAGCCAGGGTCATGACCCTACCAGAAACACAGAGTGGAGAGGATAGCCAGGGTCATGACCCTACCAAACACAGAGTGGAGAGGATAGCCAGGGTCATGACCCTACCAGAAACACAGAGTGGAGAGGATAGCCAGGGTCATGACCCTACCAGAAACACAGAGTGGAGAGGACAGCCAGGGTCATGACCCTACCAGAAACACAGAGTGGAGAGGATAGCCAGGGTCATGACCCTACCAGAAACACAGAGTGGAGAGGACAGCCAGGGTCATGACAGAGCTGTTCCCTGAGGTCCTATGGAGTACAGCAGAGAGAACATGGGTGATTAGAGGATGGGTCCATGTTGTCCCTCCACTATAATCCATTATCTTAACAGGTTTAAACCATCATCATCACCCGGGGATCTAAACAGGTTTACATCATCATCATCATCACCTGTGGATCTAAACAGGTTTACACCATCATCATCATCATCATCACCTGTGGATCTAAACAGGTTTACACCATCATCATCATCACCCGGGGATCTAAACAGGTTTACACCATCATCATCATCACCCAGGGATCTAAACAGGTTTACACCATCATCATCATCACCGGGGATCTAAACAGGTTTACACCATCATCATCATCACCGGGGATCTAAAAAGGTTTACACCATCATCATCATCACCCAGGGATCTAAACAGGTTTACACCATCATCATCATCATCATCATCATCATCATCATCATCATCATCACCGGGGATCTAAACAGGTTTACACCATCATCATCATCACCCGGGGATCTAAACAGGTTTACACCATCATCATCATCACCCGGGGATCTAAACAGGTTTACACCATCATCATCATCACCCAGGGATCTAAACAGGTTTACACCATCATCATCATCACCGGGGATCTAAAGGTTTACACCATCATCATCATCACCCAGGGATCTAAACAGGTTTACACCATCATCATCATCACCCGGGGATCTAAACAGGTTTACACCATCATCATCATCACCCAGGGATCTAAACAGGTTTACACCATCATCATCATCACCCGGGGATCTAAACAGGTTTACACCATCATCATCATCACCCAGGGATCTAAACAGGTTTACACCATCATCATCATCACCCGGGGATCTAAACAGGTTTACACCATCATCATCATCACCCGGGGATCTAAAAAGGTTTACACCATCATCATCATCACCCAGGGATCTAAACAGGTTTACACCATCATCATCATCATCATCATCATCATCATCATCACCCGGGGATCTAAACAGGTTTACACCATCATCATCATCACCCAGGGATCTAAACAGGTTTACATCATCATCATCATCACCCAGGGATCTAAACAGGTTTACACCATCATCATCATCACCCGTGGGTCCAAGTGGCATGGCACAGATTTGACTATGATGACTGACTATGTAGGCAACTTACCATCTTCAGGGCTGAGATCTCAAAACCTACTGCTGAGATGGAGAGGAGGCTCCCTCCTGTCAGGACTGTGGGGAGAGACGAGGCTCCCTCCTGTCAGGGCTGTGGAGAGAGACGAGGCTCCCTCCTGTCAGGGCTGTGGGAGAGAGGAGGCTCCCTCCTGTCAGGGCTGTGGGGGAGAGGAGGCTCCCTCCTGTCAGGGCTGTGGAGAGGAGGCTCCCTCCTGTCAGGGCTGTGGAGAGAGGGAGGCTCCCTCCTGTCAGGGCTGTGGGGAGAGAGGAGGCTCCCAGAGAGGAGGCTCCCTCCTGTCAGGGTTGTGGAGATCAGGACTGTGGAGAGAGAGGAGGCTCCCTCCTGTCAGGGCTGTGGAGAGAGGAGGGGCTCCCTCCTGTCAGGGCTGTGAGAGAGGAGGCTCCCTCCTGTCAGGGCTGTGGAGAGAGAGGAGGCTCCCTCCTGTCAGGGCTGTGGAGAGAGGAGGCTCCCTCCTGTCAGGGCTGTGGAGAGAGAGGAGGGTCCCTCCTGTCAGGACTGTGGGGGGAGGAGGAGGCTCCCTCCTGTCAGGGCTGTGGAGAGAGAGGAGGCTCCCTCCTGTCAGGGCTGTGGAGAGAGAGGAGGCTCCCTCCTGTCAGGGCTGTGGAGAGAGAGGAGGCTCCCTCCTGTCAGGGCTGTGGAGAGAGAGGAGGGTCCCTCCTGTCAGGACTGTGGGGAGAGAGGAGGCTCCCTCCTGTCAGGGCTGTGGAGAGAGAGGAGGCTCCCTCCTGTCAGGGCTGTGGAGAGAGAGGAGGCTCCCTCCTGTCAGGGCTGTGGGGAGAGAGGAGGCTCCCTCCTGTCAGGGCTGTGGAGAGAGAGGAGGCTCCCTCCTGTCAGGGCTGTGGGGAGAGACGAGGCTCCCTCCTGTCAGGGCTGTGGAGAGAGACGAGGCTCCCTCCTGTCAGGGCTGTGGAGAGAGAGGAGGCTCCCTCCTGTCAGGGCTGTGGGGAGAGGAGGCTCCCTCCTGTCAGGGCTGTGGAGAGAGAGGAGGCTCCCTCCTGTCAGGGCTGTGGAGAGAGAGGAGGATCCCTCCTGTCAGGGCTGTGGGGAGAGAGGAGGCTCCCTCCTGTCAGGGCTGTGGAGAGAGGAGGCTCCCTCCTGTCAGGGCTGTGGAGAGAGAGGAGGCTCCCTCCTGTCAGGGCTGTGGGGGAGAGGAGGCTCCCTCCTGTCAGGGCTGTGGAGAGAGAGGAGGCTCCCTCCTGTCAGGGCTGTGGGGAGAGAGGAGGCTCTTCCCTGTCAGGACTGTGGAGAGAGAGGAGGCTCCCTCCTGTCAGGACTGTGGAGAGAGAGGAGGCTCTTACCTGTCAGGGCTGTGGAGAGAGAAGAGGCTCCCTCCTGTCAGGACTGTGGAGGAGGCTCCCTCCTGTCAGGACTGTGGAGAGAGGAGGCTCTTCCCTGTCAGGACTGTGGAGAGAGAGGAGGCTCCCTCCTGTCAGGACTGTGGAGAGAGAGGAGGCTCTTACCTGTCAGGGCTGTGGAGAGAGAAGAGGCTCCCTCCTGTCAGGGCTGTGGAGAGAGGAGGCTCCCTCCTGTCAGGGCTGTGGAGAGAGAGGAGGCTCCCTCCTGTCAGGACTGTGGAGAGAGAGGAGGCTCCCTCCTGTCAGGGCTGTGGAGAGAGAGGAGGCTCCCTCCTGTCAGGGCTGTGGGGAGAGGAGGCTCCCTCCTGTCAGGGCTGTGGAGAGAGGAGGCTCCCTCCAATCAGGACTGTGGAGGAGAGGAGGCTCCCTCCTGTCAGGGCTGTGAGAGAGAGGAGACTCCCTCCTGTCAGGACTGTGGAGAGAGAGGAGGCTCCCTCCTGTCAGGGCTGTGGAGAGAGGAGGCTCCCTCCTGTCAGGACTGTGGGGAGAGAGGAGGCTCCCTCCTGTCAGGGCTGTGGGGGAGAGGAGGCTCCCTCCTGTCAGGGCTGTGAGAGAGAGGAGGCTCCCTCCTGTCAGGGTTGTGGAGAGAGGAGGCTCCCTCCTGTCAGGGCTGTGGAGAGAGACGAGGCTCCCTCCTGTCAGGGCTGTGGAGAGAGACGAGGCTCCCTCCTGTCAGGGCTGTGGGGAGAGAGGAGGCTCCCTCCTGTCAGGGCTGTGGAGAGAGAGGAGGCTCCCTCCTGTCAGGGCTGTGGAGAGAGGAGGCTCCCTCCTGTCAGGGCTGTGGAGAGAGTAGGCTCCCTACTGTCAGGGCTGTGGAGAGAGAGGAGGCTCCCTCCTGTCAGGGCTGTGGAGAGAGACGAGGCTCCCTCCTGTCAGGGCTGTGGAGAGAGGAGGCTCCCTCCTGTCAGGGCTATGGAGAGAGAGGAGGCTCCCTCCTGTCAGGACTGTGGAGAGAGAGGAGGCTCCCTCCTGTCATGACTGTGGAGAGAGAGGAGGCTCCCTAATGTCAGGGCTGTGGAGAGAGAGGAGGCTCCCTCCTGTCAGGGCTGTGGAGAGAGGAGGCTCTTACCTGTCAGGGCTGTGGAGAGAGGAGGCTCCCTCCTGTCAGGGCTGTGGAGAGAGAGGATGCTCCCTCCTGTCAGGGTTGTGGAGATCAGGACTGTGGAGAGAGAGGAGGCTCCCTCCTGTCAGGGCTGTGGAGAGAGACGAGGCTCCCTCCTGTCAGGGCTGTGGAGAGAGAGGAGGCTCCCTCCTGTCAGGGCTATGGAGAGAGAGGAGGCTCCTCCTGTCAGGACTGTGGAGAGAGAGGAGGCTCCCTCCTGTCATGACTGTGGAGAGAGAGGAGGCTCCCTAATGTCAGGGCTGTGGAGAGAGAGAGGCTCCCTCCTGTCAGGGCTGTGGAGAGAGGAGGCTCTTACCTGTCAGGGCTGTGGAGAGAGGAGGCTCCCTCCTGTCAGGGCTGTGGAGAGAGAGGATGCTCCCTCCTGTCAGGGTTGTGGAGATCAGGACTGTGGAGAGAGAGGAGGCTCCCTCCTGTCAGGGCTGTGGAGAGAGGAGGCTCCCTCCTGTCAGGGCTGTGGAGAGAGAGGAGTCTCCCTCCTGTCAGGGCTGTGGAGAGAGAGGAGGCTCCCTCCTGTCAGGGCTGTGGAGAGAGAGGAGGCTCCCTCCTGTCAGGGCTGTGGAGAGAGAGGAGGGTCCCTCCTGTCAGGACTGTGGAGAGAGAGGAGGCTCCCTCCTGTCAGGGCTGTGGAGAGAGAGGAGGCTCCCTCCTGTCAGGGCTGTGGAGAGAGAGGAGGCTCCCTCCTGTCAGGGCTGTGGAGAGAGAGGAGGCTCCCTCCTGTCAGGGCTGTGGAGAGAGAGGAGGCTCCCTCCTGTCAGGGCTGTGGAGAGAGGAGGCTCCCTCCTGTCAGGGCTGTGGAGAGAGGAGGCTCCCTCCTGTCAGGGCTGTGGAGAGAGGGAGGCTCCCTCCTGTCAGGGCTGTGGAGAGAGAGGAGGCTCCCTCCTGTCAGGGCTGTGGAGAGAGAGGAGGCTCCCTCCAATCAGGGCTGTGGAGAGAGAGGAGGCTCCCTCCTGTCAGGGCTGTGGAGAGAGGAGGCTCCCTCCTGTCAGGGCTGTGGAGAGAGAGGAGGCTCCCTCCTGTCAGGGCTGTGGAGAGAGAGGAGGCTCCCTCCAATCAGGACTGTGGAGAGAGAGGAGACTCCCTCCTGTCAGGGCTGTGGGAGAGAGGAGGCTCCCTCCTGTCAGGGCTGTGGAGAGAGAGGAGGCTCCCTCCTGTCAGGGCTGTGGAGAGAGAGGAGGCTCCCTCCTGTCAGGGCTGTGGAGAGAGAGGAGGCTCCCTCCTGTCAGGGCTGTGGAGAGAGAGGAGGGTCCCTCCTGTCAGGGCCCCATAGGGCTCTAGTCTAAAGTAGTACACTATAGGGAATAGGGCTCTGGTCAAAAGTAGTGCATTTGGAACGCAAGCTGACAGTATGCTATAGACAGACCCTCACTGTTACCCAGGACAGTATGATAGAGACAGACCCTCACTGTTACCCAGGACAGTATGATATAGACAGACCCTCACTGTTACTCAGGACAGTATGATATAGACAGACCCTCACTGTTACTCAGGACAGTATGATATAGACAGACCCTCACTGTTACTCAGGACAGTATGATATAGACAGACCCTCACTGTTACCCAGGACAGTATGATATAGACAGACCCTCACTGTTACTCAGGACAGTATGATAGAGACAGACCCTCACTGTTACTCAGGACAGTATGATATAGACAGACCCTCACTGTTACCCAGGACAGTATGCTATAGACAGACCCTCACTGTTACTCAGGACAGTATGCTATAGACAGACCCTCACTGTTACCCAGGACAGTATGCTATAGACAGACCCTCACTGTTACTCAGGACAGTATGCTATAGACAGACCCTCACTGTTACTCAGGACAGTACCCTCACTGTTACCCAGGACAGTACCCTCACTGTTACCCAGGGCAGTATGATATAGACAGACCCTCACTGTTACCCAGGGCAGTATGATATAGACAGACCCTCACTGTTACCCAGGGCAGTATGATATAGACAGACCCTCACTGTTACCCAGGAGAGCTCCAGTTCTCAGACAGTCTCCACAGACTGGCCCCCAGTTGAGCTCATCCCAGTTCTCAGACAGTCTCCACAGACTGGCCCCCAGTTGAGCTCATCCCTGTTATCAGACAGTCTCCACAGACCGGCCCCCAGTTGAGCTCATCCCTGTTATCAGACAGTCTCCACAGACCGGCCCCCAGTTGAGCTCATCCCTGTTATCAGACAGTCTCCACAGACCGGCCCCCAGTTGAGCTCATCACTGTTATCAGACAGTCTCCACAGACCGGCCCCAGTTGAGCTCATCCCTGTTTTATTCTCCACAGACCGGCCCCCAGTTGAGCTCATCCCTGTTCTCAGACAGTCTCCACAGACTGGCCCCCAGTTGAGCTCATCCCTGTTCTCAGACAGTCTCCACAGACTGGCCCCCAGTTGAGCTCATCCCTGTTCTCAGACAGTCTCCACAGACTGGCCCCCAGTTGAGCTCATCCCTGTTCTCAGACAGTCTCCACAGACCGGCCCCCAGTTGAGCTCATCCCTGTTATCAGACAGTCTCCACAGACCGGCCCCCAGTTGAGCTCATCCCTGTTCTCAGACAGTCTCCACAGACCGGCCCCCAGTTGAGCTCATCCCTGTTCTCAGACAGTCTCCACAGACCGGCCCCCAGTTGAGCTCATCCCTGTTCTCAGACAGTCTCCACAGACCGGACCCCAGTTGAGCTCATCCCTGTTATCAGGCAGTCTCCACAGACTGGCCTCCAGTTGAGCTCATCCCTGTTCTCAGACAGTCTCCACAGACCGGCCCCAGTTGAGCTCATCCCTGTTCTCAGACAGTCTCCACAGACCGGCCCCCAGTTGAGCTCATCCCTGTTATCAGACAGTCTCCACAGACCGGCCCCCAGTTGAGCTCATCCCTGTTCTCAGACAGTCTCCACAGACCGGCCCCCAGTTGAGCTCATCCCTGTTCTCAGACAGTCTCCACAGACCGGCCCCCAGTTGAGCTCATCCCTGTTCTCAGACAGTCTCCACAGACAGGCCCCCAGTTGAGCTCATCCCTGTTCTCAGACAGTCTCCACAGACCGGCCCCCAGTTGAGCTCATCCCTGTTATCAGACAGTCTCCACAGACCGGCCCCCAGTTGAGCTCATCCCTGTTATCAGACAGTCTCCACAGACTGGCCCCCAGTTGAGCTCATCCCTGTTATCAGACAGCCTCCACAGACTGGCCCCCAGTTGAGCTCATCCCTGTTATCAGACAGTCTCCACAGACCGGCCCCCAGTTGAGCTCATCCCTGTTCTCAGTCGGCTTTACTTTCGTCACCCATCCAGCCACTGTTTATAATGAAGGTGATGCAATCGAATACAGAGAGAAGACAAAGGTTGGGACAAGGTACTATTTAAAGAGTAGCAGGCAGCAGTGCTGCTAGCGTGATCACTGTACGGAGATTCTGTCGGAGACTAGCCTACGCCCTGTCTCTCTGTCTACTCTTTCTAAGTGCACTAGATTTCATATACTCAATTCCGTTACCATAGAGACAAAGGACCTTAAACAATCAAAATCTCCTAACCAGGGCAGTTCAAAACATGTATCATTATTGCGTTGCAAAGACTGACTATTATGCATAAAAATAAAATCAAAAAATAATAATTAGATCAAACATGCTATTTTGCTGCAGTAGAGAGATATGTCTGTTTTACTACCCAGGACATCCTGGGTATTGTTTTGAATGCTACAGAGCTTAAAGTTCATGACAGAGTAGTAATCCTCCTTATCACAGACACTTTGACCTGCATCACCATAGTGGTAACACACCCAGTACCAACCGGTATTGTCAGACGTGGACAAAGTACAATGAGATTATACTTCCAAATGACTGTACTTGAAGACAGTGGATGTGTCCAAAATGGCCGCCTATTTCTCCACAGGGCTCTGGTCAAAAGTAGCGTACTATATAGGGGTGTAGGGTGCCATTGTGGACATAACCAGTGTTCCTGTCCAGAGGTTAAACTCTGAGAAGGTCAGAGGAGAGGACAGATCACAACACTGGAGAAGAGCGACACTACAGACACTTCACAGGAAGCTCTCAGAATGACTCACAGGAAGCTCTCAGAATGACTCACAGGAAGCTCTCAGAATGACTCACAGGAAGCTCTCAGAATGACTCACAGGAAGCTCTCAGAATGACTCACAGGAAGCTCTCAGACAACCCTCAGGAAGCTCTCAGAATGACTCACAGGAAGCTCTCAGAATGACTCACAGGAAGCGCTCAGAATGACTCACAGGAAGCTCTCAGATGACTCACAGGAAGCTCTCAGACAACCCTCAGGAAGCTCTCAGATGACTCACAGGAAGCCCTCAGACAACCCACAGGAAGCTCTCAGACAACCCACAGGAAGCTCTCAGACAACCCACAGGAAGCTCTCAGACAACCCACAGGAAGCTCTCAGAATGACTCACAGGAAGCTCTCAGAATGACTCACAGGAAGCTCTCAGAATGACTCACAGGAAGCTCTCAGAATGACTCAAATGCAATGTTTGTTCTCAATGACAAGCACTGATGTTATTTATTTCTTTATACATTTTCTTTATGTACCTATTTATAGGAGATTCAGCCATTCATTTAGATGTACCTATTTATAGGAGATTCAGCCATTCATTTAGCCTCTTAATATCTAATCTAAGGATTTAAGACAACACATAATTCACTCATCCAAATAATATCAGCAATATGCAATGGCATTTTCTGAATATGCTTTTCTTCATAATTCCCAGAGGTTTTAGTATGGTACCTTTACTGATGGATGGAGATGGAGATCTGCTCAAATAGAGACGAGCTAAGGAACCCAATGAAGGCTGTACTATAAATCAAATCAACTGACTAGTGGATGGAGAGAAAGAGAGAGACACAGCTGCGAACTCACCGAGGTGTGAAGTGAGAGGTGTTGAAGCCTTTGAGTCCACCTTTGGGCAAGCCACCCCACCCAGATCTAGAGGCCTTGAAGCCCCCTCCTGCTGATCCAAGCTACCCCACCCAGATCTAGAGGCCTTGAAGCCCCCTCCTGCTGATCCAAGCTACCCCACCCAGATCTAGAGGCCTTGAAGCCCCTCCTGCTGATCCAAGCTACCCCCACCCAGATCTAGAGGCCTTGAAGCCCCCTCCTGCTGATCCAAGCTACCCCACCCAGATCTAGAGGCCTTGAAGCCCCTCCTGCTGATCCAAGCTACCCCACCCAGGTCCAGAGGTCTTGAAGCCCCCTCCTGCTGATCCAAGCTACCCCACCCAGATCCAGAGGTCTTGAAGCCCCCTCCTGCTGATCCAAGCTACCCCACCCAGATCTAGAGGCCTTGAAGCCCCCTCCTGCTGATCCAAGCTACCCCACCCAGATCCAGAGGTCTTGAAGCCCCCTCCTGCTGATCCAAGCTGCCCCACCCAGATCTAGAGGCCTTGAAGCCCCCTCCTGCTGATCCAAGCTACCCCACCCAGATCCAGAGGTCTTGAAGCCCCCTCCTGCTGATCCAAGCTACCCCACCCAGGTCCAGAGGTCTTGAAGCCCCCTCCTGCTGATCCAAGCTACCCCACCCAGATCCAGAGGCCTTGAAGCCCCCTCCTGCTGATCCAAGCTACCCCACCCAGGTCCAGAGGTCTTGAAGCCCCCTCCTGCTGATCCAAGCTACCCCACCCAGGTCCAGAGGTCTTGAAGCCCCCTCCTGCTGATCCAAGCTACCCCACCCAGATCCAGAGGCCTTGAAGCCCCCTCCTGCTGATCCAAGCTACCCCACCCAGATCCAGAGGTCTTGAAGCCCCCTCCTGCTGTTCAGAGACCACCCACTTGTATTTTCTACAAGAAATCTGCCTCCAGAAATGAAAGCTTTTACCAAGTGGGTGTGACACCTACTCCAGTTGCCTGCTGCACTGCTGCTTGGATTCCACCTGGCGATCTGTTCATCGTCTGCCCTGGTCTGTCTCCCTGGTTGTCTCCCCTGTCTAGTACAGGTATCCCCCCTCCTCTCTGTTCACCGTCTCCCCTGGCTGTCTCCCCCTGTCTGGTACAGGTATCCCCCTCTCTGTTCACTGTCTGCCCTGGTTGTCTCCCCCTGTCTGGTACAGGTATCCCCCCTCTCTATTCACCGTCTCCCCGGTTGTCTCCCCTGTCTGGTACAGGTATCCCCCCTCTCTGTTCACTGTCTGTCCTGGCCCTTCTCCCCCTGTCTGGTACAGGTATCCCCCCTCTCTGTTCACTGTCTGTCCTGGCCCTTCTCCCCCTGTCTGGTACAGGTATCCCCCCCTCTCCCAAGCTTTTGCTTGCATCCAGCACACAGGCACCGTTGGGGCGAGTGACTATGAACTTACAATGGCCCCAAGTCGTTGTGTATTTTTATCTTGTGCCTTTTGCTATTCGCCTCATGACTCCTGTATGCTTTGTTGACTATGAACTTTCTTGTTTACCCATCTGCGGGACAGTCTGTTTGTTCCCACACTCGGGATTCTGACGCTCTATTGGTTACACAGAGTTTTGGCCTCCCATCCTATTCTAACCACCTCTCGCTGGCTTTGTATTCATGTTACCTGATGAAATTGCTGTATAATATGATCTTGTTGTCATCTAATGACATTCAGATGTCATAAATCAGCACTGCAGAGCTCTCCCTGTCCTCTGCCGTACCTTGATTATATTAGTGTTGATGATATCTGGAAATGTGCATGTACACCCTGGCCCATCTACTGTTGCTAGCCCCAATTCTGACTTGTGCTCTGATATCTGCTTCACTGATTTCTGGTCTCATAAAAGCCTGAGTTTTCTGCACGTTAACACCAGGAGCTAATTACCTCAAATGGATCGATTGAAAGTGTGGGTTCTCAGATGTTGGTCATTACTGAGACGTAGTTAATTAAGGAAGAGAGTTTTGAATACTGATGTTAACCTTTCTGGTTAGAATATTTTTTCAGCAAGACAGATCTTCCAAAGGTGGTGGAGTGGCAAATCTTTACCTTCAGTGCTCAGTTGTCTCCACCAAGTCTGTCCCCAAATAATTTGATTTGCTGGTTTTAAGCATTAAACTTTCAAATAGCACTCTGTTGACTGTTGCTGGGTGCCATCGTCCACCATAAGCTCTCTCCTGTCCCCTACCTGCCCTGAGCTCTCTCCTGTCCCCTACTTGCCCTGAGCTCTCTCCTGTCCCCTACTTGCCCTGAGTTCTCTCCTGTCCCCTACTTGCCCTGAGCTCTCTCCTGTCCCCTACCTGCCCTGAGCTCTCTCCTGTCCCCTACTTGCCCTGAGTTCTCTCCTGTCCCCTACTTGCCCTGAGCTCTCTCCTGTCCCCTACCTGCCCTGAGCTCTCTCCTGTCCCCTACTTGCCCTGAGTTCTCTCCTGTCCCCTACCTGCCCTAAGCTCTCTCCTGTCCCCTACTTGCCCTGAGTTCTCTCCTGTCCCCTACTTGCCCTGAGCTCTCTCCTGTCCCCTACCTGCCATGAGCTCTCTCCTGTCCCCTACTTGCCCTGAGTTCTCTCCTGTCCCCTACCTGCCCTAAGCTCTCTCCTGTCCCCTACTTGCCCTGAGCTCTCTCCTGAGCTCTCTCCTGTCCCCTACCTGCCCTAAGCTCTCTCCTGTCCCCTACTTGCCCTGAGCTCTCTCCTGTCCCCTACCTGCCCTAAGCTCTCTCCTGTCCCCTACCTGCCCTAAGCTCTCTCCTGTCCCCTACCTGCCCTAAGCTCTCTCCTGTCCCCTACTTGCCCTGAGCTCTCTCCTGTCCCCTACTTGCCCTGAGCTCTCTCCTGTCCCCTACTTGCCCTGAGCTCTCTCCTGTCCCCTACTTGCCCTGAGCTCTCTCCTGTCCCCTACCTGCCCTGAGCTCTCTCCTGTCCCCTACTTGCCCTGAGCTCTCTTCTGTCCCCTACTTGCCCTAAGCTCTCTCCTGTCCCCTACCTGCCCTGAGCTCTCTCCTGTCCCCTACTTGCCCTAAGCTCTCTCCTGTCCCCTACCTGCCCTAAGCTCTCTCCTGTCCCCTACCTGCCCTGAGCTCTCTCCTGTCCCCTACTTGCCCTGAGCTCTCTCCTGTCCCCTACTTGCCCTGAGCTCTCTCCTGTCCCCTACTTGCCCTGAGCTCTCTCCTGTCCCCCTACTTGCCCTGAGCTCTCTCCTGTCCCCTACCTGCCCTGAGCTCTCTCCTGTCCCCTACTTGCCCTGAGCTCTCTTCTGTCCCCTACTTGCCCTAAGCTCTCTCCTGTCCCCTACCTGCCCTGAGCTCTCTCCTGTCCCCTACTTGCCCTAAGCTCTCTCCTGTCCCCTACCTGCCCTAAGCTCTCTCCTGTCCCCTACCTGCCCTGAGCTCTCTCCTGTCCCCTACTTGCCCTAAGCTCTCTCCTGTCCCCTACCTGCCCTAAACTCTCTCCTGTCCCCTACCTGCCCTAAACTCTCTCCTGTCCCCTACCTGCCCTGAGCTCTCTCCTGTCCCCTACCTGCCCTGAGCTCTCTCCTGTCCCCTACTTGCCCTGAGCTCTCTCCTGTCCCCTACCTGCCCTAAGCTCTCTCCTGTCCCCTACCTGCCCTAAGCTCTCTCCTGTCCCCTACCTGCCCTAAGCTCTCTCCTGTCCCCTACCTGTCCTAAGCTCTCTCCTGTCCCCTACCTGCCCTAAGCTCTCTCCTGTCCCCTTTCACTAAGTCTGAATTTGTCCTGCTTAGGTGACCTAAACTGGGACATTTTTAAACCACCTGACCAAGTCCTAAAGCAATGGGACTCCCAAAATCTTTCTCAGATTATCACCAATCCCACGAGGTATGACTCCAAACACCCAGAACAGGCTACTCTCCTCGATGTTATCCTCACAAATAGTCCTGATAGGTATCAGTCTGGTGCTTTCTGTAATGACCTTAGTGATCACTGTTTTACAGCCTGTGTTTGTAATGGCTGCTCAGTAAAATATGGTATAGAAAGTGATATAGAATCAGCTTGATTCCCCCCTCTGTCGGAGATGCTTGGACTTTGTTTTTTGATTATTTTAATGGCTGCTTAGTGAAACAACCTGTCCTGATTAGTCTTGCTAAAAAAAACTTTAATGAGCAAGCCTTCCTTCACGAACTGGCCTCTGTAAAATGGTATAGAATCAGCTTGATCCACCTCTGACCTTTTTAAAAAATATTTTCAGTGATATTGTTAACAAACACGCCCCCATAAAGAAAATGAGAATTAAAAACAGGTTCAGCCCCTGGTTCGACAGTGATCTGGCAGAGTTACTCCACCTCAAGAATTCCATTTGGCGAAAGGCTCGGCACACACATACTCAGGCTGACTGGCTCTCGTTTAGGCAAATGAGAAATAAGTGCACTCAGGCTATCGGCTATCCGGAAGGCCAAAGTTAGTTACTTTAAGGAGCAGTTCTCTCTCTGTGGGTCTAACCCCAAGAATTCTGGAAAACGGTTAACGACCTGGAGAATAAACCCTCCTCCTCACAGCTGCCCCATGTCCCTTAATGTTGAGGATGTTGTTACTGACAAGGAGCACATGTCCCTTAATGTTGATGATGTGGTTGTTACTGACGACGAGCACATGGCTGAGCTCTTTAAATCACCTCTTCATTAAGTCAAGATTCCTATTTGACTCAACCACGCCTCCTTGCCCGTCTAACATTTCCTCCTCTCCCATCCCTTGTAATGCGACTGACCCTGATGCGTCTCTCTCCTTTTCCCCTGACCCCGCTACAAAGCTTCTCCCTGCAGGCAGTCAATACGTTTGAGGTATTAAAAGGAGCTCCTTAAACCTTTCTTCTTTAAGGTTGCTGCCCGTATCCTCACCAAGCCCCTCTCTGACCTTTTCAACCTGTCTCTCCTCTCTGGGGAGGTTCCCGTATCATCACCAAGCCCCTCTCTGACCTTTTAACCTGTCTCTCCTCTCTGGGGAGGTTCCCATTGCTTGGAAGGCAGCCACAGTTCATCCTTTATTTAAAAGGGGGGAGATCATGCCGATCCTTACTGTTATAGGCTTATTTCTATTTTGCCCTGTTCATAAAAATTGTTCAATGCTCTACAACAAGGCTTTCTTAGTGTCCAACAAGCTGTCTCTGCCCTTAACCTTGTTCTCAACACCTCCAAAACAAAGGTCATGTGGTTTGGTAAGAAGAATTCCCCTCTTCCCACAGGTGTGATTACCACCTCTGAGGGTTTAGAGCTTGAGGTCACCTCATACAAGTACTTGGGATTATGGCTAGACGGTACACTGTCCTTCTCTCAGCACATATCAAAGCTGCAGGCTAAAGTTAAATCTAGACTTGGTTTCCTCTATCATAATCACTCCTCTTTCACCCCAGCTGCCAAACTAACCCTGATTCAGATGGCCATCCTACCCATGCTAGATTACGGAGAAGTAATTTATAGATCGGCAGGTAAGGGTGCTCTCATTCGGCCATCAGATTGGCCACCAATGCTCCTTATAGGACACATCACTGCACTCTATACTCCTCTGTAAACTGGTCATCTCTGTATACCCGTCACAAGACCCACTGGTTGATGCTCATTTATAAAACCCTCTTAGGCCTCACTCCCCCCTATCTGAGATATCTACTATATCTATCTACACATCCTTGGTCCGCTTGTCTTTTCAGTTCTCTGCAGCTAGCGACTGGAATTAACTGCAACAAACACTTAAACTGGACAGTTTTATCTCAATCTCTTCATTCAAAGACTCAATCATGGACACTCGTACTGACAGTTGTGGCTGCTTTGTGTGATGTATTGTTGTCTCTACCTTCTCTACCTTTTGTGCTGTTGTCTGGGCCCAATAATGTTTGTACCATGTTTTATGTTGCCATGTTGTTATCATGTTGTGTTGTTGTCATGTTGTGTTGCTACCATGTTGTGTTGCTACCATGTTGTTGTCATGTTGTGTTGCTACCATGTTGTTCTGCTACCATGTTGTTGTCATGTTGTGTTGCTACCATGTTGTTATCATGTTGTGTTGCTACCATGTTGTTATCATGTTGTGTTGCTACCATGTTGTTGTCATGTTGTGCTGCTGCCATGTTGTGTTGCTACCATGTTGTTGTCATGTTGTGCTGCTGCCATGTTGTGTTGCTACCATGTTGTTATCATGTTGTGTTGTTGTCATGTTGTGCTGCTACCATGTTGTTCTACTACCATGTTGTGCTGCTACCATGTTGTGCTGCTACCATGTTGTGTTGCTACCACGTTGTGTTGCTACCATGTTGTGTTGCTACCACGTTGTGTTGCTACCATGTTGTGTTGCTACCTATGTTGTGTTGCTACCACGTTGTGTTGCTACCATGTTGTGTTGCTACCACGTTGTGTTGCTACCATGTTGTGTTGCTACCACGTTGTGTTGCTACCATGTTGTGTTGCTACCACGTTGTGTTGCTACCATGTTGTGTTGCTACCATGTTGTCATGTTGTGCTGCTACCACGTTGTGTTGCTACCATGTTGTGTTGCTACCACGTTGTGTTGCTACCATGTTGTGTTGCTACCACGTTGTCATGTTGTGCTGCTACCACGTTGTGTTGCTACCATGTTGTGTTGCTACCATGTTGTCATGTTGTGCTGCTACCATGTTGTGTTGCTACCACGTTGTGTTGCTACCACGTTGTCATGTTGTGCTGCTACCACGTTGTGTTGCTACCATGTTGTGTTGCTACCATGTTGTCATGTTGTGCTGCTACCATGTTGTGCTGCTACCACGTTGTGTTGCTACCACATTGTGTTGCTACCTTGTTATGTTGTCATGTTGTGCTGCTGCCATGCTGTGTTGTCATGTGTTGCTTCCATGCTATGTTGTTGTTTTAGGTCTTTATGTAGTGTTGAGCTGTGACGACAGACAGGTGCCATTTGAAAACCTATTTCTCTCTACATTTAGCGACGGTAGATCGCTTACACATGGCTAGCAGTTTGGTTATGCCTGGGTTATCAGTGTATTACCCCTTGATGTGTCCTCTGCGCTCTCTCTGCCTACCTCAGCCTGCCTGCCTCCAACAGGCCCCCAGCCCCATCTCCTCTTCATCGTATCGCCCTCCCTCACAGTCATCACTAGTTACTGCAGCCACAAATGTTATTTGTCAAATGCGCCGAATACAACAGGTGTAGGTAGACCTTACTGTGAAATGCTGACTTACAAGTCCTTAACCAACAATGCAGTTCAATAAATAGAGTTAAGAAAATATGTACTCAATAAACTAAAGTTGAATTTTTAAAAATAATAATTTGAAAGTAACAAGAAATGTATATAATAACGAGGCTATATACAGGGGGTACCGAGTCAATGTGCAGGTGTACAGGTTAGTCGAGGTAATTTGTAAAGTGACTATGCATAGATAATAAACAGCGAGTAGCAGCAGTGTATAAACAAGGGGGGAGGGGGCGTCAATGTAAATAGTCTGAGTGGCCATTTGATTAACTGTTCAGCAGTCTTATGCTTGGGTTGGGGGTAGAAACTGTTTAGGAGCCTTTTAGTCCTAGACTTGGCGCTCCGGTACCGCTTGCCGTGCGGTAACAGAGAGAACAGTCTATGACTTGGGTGGCTGGAGTCTTTGACATTTTTTAGGGCCTTCCTCTGACACCGCCTGGTGTAGAGGTCCTGGGTGGCAGGAAGCTTGGCGCCAGTGATGTACTGGGCCGTACGTACCACCCTCTATAGGGCCTTCCTCTGACACCGCCTGGTGTAGAGGTCCTGGATGGCAGGAAGCTTGGCCCCAGTGAGGTACTGGGCTGTACACACTACCTTCTGTAGCGCCTTAGGATGCCGGGCAGTTGCCGTACCAGGCAGTAAGGCAAGCGGTCAGAACTACCCGACCAATAAGATGAGGGAGTGTGATGACACGTATTCCGGTTCGCGGGAAATGCCTCATATTCTAAATCCAAGTTTGAGAATTAAATAACTAAATACATTCTGGAAAAGAATTGGCAACGTCACTACGATTCGTAACATTGAGAAAAAGGACAATAGTTTTGCGCTAAAGGGGTATGATGTCTTCTCGAGCTAGCATAAGGGACTCCATTCCAAACACAGAGGAGGTATTCTATTTGATGCAGCAACGTCGTTAGTTTCCCTACAAGCCTTCCATTCTAGTAGTAATTTATCATATTGTTAACCTTCAACAGACGCCCAAGCCTTAGGCAGGAAAACATCTCAGCTGGGAGAATAAAAGTCTCCCACTCAATGGTGTTTCCTTTCAAGTTGAGGGGAACAGAGACGTATGAAAGTGACCAGGATACAGACGAAAACAGAAAGCCAAAGAGAAGTATGCTGCTGAAATGACCCAAGAAGTAAGTTCAAAGACAGATCAATGTAGGTTAAAAGCAAGAAAATGTAAGAAGATGGGACTTATGATCATGAAGTCAGTGATCTTCAGGTGGGAAAGTCGGAGGTCTAGAAAGATGCACGATTTTCTGGACTTGTAATTCTGAGTTTGATGACCGTTCAAACTGATTTTTCCCAGTTGGAGCTCGTTTCGGTTCCCAGTTGTCTTGTTGGACCTCGTTTCGGTTCCCAGTTGTCTTGTTGGACCTCGTTTCGGTTCCCAGTTGTCTTGTTGGACCTCGTTTCGGTTCCCAGTTGTCTTGTTGGACCTCGTTTTGGTTCCCAGTTGTCTTGTTGGAGCTCGTTTCGGTTCCCAGTTGTCTTGTTGGAGCTCGTTTCGGTTCCCAGTTGTCTTGTTGGAGCTCGTTTCGGTTCCCAGTTGTCTTGTTGGACCTCGTTTCGGTTCCCAGTTGTCTTGTTGGACCTCGTTTCGGTTCCCAGTTGTCTTGTTGGACCTCGTTTCGGTTCCCAGTTGTCTTGTTGGACCTCGTTTTGGTTCCCAGTTGTCTTGTTGGAGCTCGTTTCGGTTCCCAGTTGTCTTGTTGGAGCTCGTTTCGGTTCCCAGTTGTCTTGTTGGAGCTCGTTTCGGTTCCCAGTTGTCTTGTTGGAGCTCGTTTCGGTTCCCAGTTGTATTGTTGGAGCTCGTTTCGGTTCCCAGTTGTCTTGTTGGAGCTCGTTTCGGTTCCCAGTTGTCTTGTTGGAGCTCGTTTCGGTTCCCAGTTGTCTTGTTGGAGCTCGTTTCGGTTCCCAGTTGTCTTGTTGGAGCTCGTTTCGGTTCCCAGTTGTCTTGTTGGAGCTCGTTTCGGTTCCCAGTTGTCTTGTTGGAGCTCGTTTCGGTTCCCAGTTGTCTTGTTGGAGCTCGTTTCGGTTCCCAGTTGTCTTGTTGGAGCTCGTTTCGGTTCCCAGTTGTCTTGTTGGAGCTCGTTTCGGTTCCCAGTTGTCTTGTTGGAGCTCGTTTCGGTTCCCAGTTGTCTTGTTGGAGCTCGTTTCGGTTCCCAGTTGTCTTGTTGGAGCTCGTTTCGGTTCCCAGTTGTCTTGTTGGAGCTCGTTTCGGTTCCCAGTTGTCTTGTTGGAGCTCGTTTCGGTTCCCAGTTGTCTTGTTGGAGCTCGTTTCGGTTCCCAGTTGTCTTGTTGGAGCTCGTTTCGGTTCCCAGTTGTCTTGTTGGAGCTCGTTTCGGTTCCCAGTTGTCTTGTTGGAGCTCGTTTCGGTTCCCAGTTGTCTTGTTGGAGCTCGTTTCGGTTCCCAGTTGTCTTGTTGGAGCTCGTTTCGGTTCCCAGTTGTCTTGTTGGAGCTCGTTTCGGTTCCCAGTTGTCTTGTTGGAGCTCGTTTCGGTTCCCAGTTGTCTTGTTGGAGCTCGTTTCGGTTCCCAGTTGTCTTGTTGGAGCTCGTTTCGGTTCCCAGTTGTCTTGAACGCACTGAAGTCGGAAGTCGAGTTTTCTGAGTTCCAAGTTCCCTGTTGTTTTGAAAGCGGCATTTTAAAGCGGGTGTCCCAACTCTCACTAAAGATCCCCCTGTGTAGAGTAGAGTTAGGGTGGTGAGTTCCCCCTGTATAGAGTAGGGTGGGGTGTTCCCCCTGTGTAGAGTAGAGTTAGGGTGGTGAGTTACCCCTGTGTAGAGTAGAGTTAGGGTGGTGAGTTACCCCTGTGTAGAGTGGGGTGGTGAGTTACCCCTGTGTAGAGTAGGGTTAGGGTGGTGAGTTAACCCTGTATAGAGTAGGGTTAGGGTGGTGAGTTCCCCCTGTGTAGAGTAGGGTGGGGTGTTACCCCTGTGTAGAGTGGTGTGGTGTGTTCCCCCTGTGTAGAGTGGGGTGGGGTGTTCCCCCTGTATAGAGTGGGGTGGGGTGTTCCCCCTGTGTAGAGTGGGGTGGTGAGTTCCCCCTGTGTAGAGTGGGGTGGGGAGTTCCCCCTGTGTAGAGTGGGGTGGGGTGTTCCCCCTGTGTAGAGTGGGGTGGGGTGTTCCCCCTGTGTAGAGTGGGGTGGTGAGTTCCCCCTGTGTAGAGTGGGGTGTGTGTTCCCCCTGTGTAGAGTGGGGTGGGGAGTTCCCCCTATGTAGAGTGGGGTGGTGAGTTCCCCCTGTGTAGAGTGGGGTGGGGAGTTCCCCCTGTGTAGAGTGGGGTGGTGAGTTCCCCCTGTGTAGAGTGGGGTGGTGAGTTCCCCCTGTGTAGAGTGGGGTGGGGAGTTCCCCCTGTGTAGAGTGGGGTGGGGAGTTCCCCCTGTGTATAGTGGGGTGGTGAGTTCACCCTGTGTAGAGTGGGGTGGGGAGTTCCCCTGTGTAGAGTGGGGTGGGGAGTTCCCCTATGTAGAGTGGGGTGGTGAGTTCCCCCTGTGTAGAGTGGGGTGGGAGTTCCCCCTGTGTAGAGTGGGGTGGTGAGTTCCCCCTGTGTAGAGTGGGGTGGTGAGTTCCCCCTGTGTAGAGTGGGGTGGTGAGTTCCCCCTGTGTAGAGTGGGGTGGGAGTTCCCCTGTGTAGAGTGGGGTGGGGAGTTCCCCTGTGTAGAGTGGGGTGGGGAGTTCCCCTGTGTAGAGTGGGGTAGGGAGTTCCTCCTGTGTAGAGTGGGGTGGGAGTTCCCCCTGTGTAGAGTGGGGTGGGGAGTTCCCCCTGTGTAGAGTGGGGTGGGGAGTTCCCCCTGTGTAGAGTGGGGTAGGGAGTTCCTCCTGTGTAGAGTGGGGTGGGAGTTCCCCCTGTGTAGAGTGGGGTGGGGAGTTCCTCCTGTGTAGAGTGGGGTGGGGAGTTCCCCCTGTGTAGAGTGGGGTGGGAGTTCCCCCTGTGTAGAGTGGGGTGGGGAGTTCCCCCTGTGTAGAGTGGGGTGGGGAGTTCCCCTGTGTAGAGTGGGGTGGGAGTTCCCCCTGTGTAGAGTGGGGTGGGAGTTCCCCTGTGTAGAGTGGGGTGGGAGTTCCCCCTGTGTAGAGTGGGGTGGGGAGTTCCCCCTGTGTAGAGTGGGGTGGGAGTTCCCCCTGTGTAGAGTGGGGTGGGGAGTTCCCCTGTGTAGAGTGGGGTGGGGAGTTCCCCCTGTGTAGAGTGGGGTGGGGAGTTCCCCCTGTGTAGAGTGGGGTGGGGAGTTCCCCTGTGTAGAGTGGGGTGGGGAGTTCCCCCTGTGTATAGTGGGGTGGTGAGTTCACCCTGTGTAGAGTGGGGTGGGGAGTTCCCCCTGTGTAGAGTGGGGTAGGGAGTTCCCCCTGTGTAGAGTGGGGTGGTGAGTTCCCCCTGTGTAGAGTGGGGTGGTGAGTTCCCCCTGTGTAGAGTGGGGTGGGGAGTTCCCCCTGTGTAGAGTGGGGTGGTGAGTTCCCCCTGTGTAGAGTGGGGTGGTGAGTTCCCCCTGTGTAGAGTGGGGTGGGGAGTTCCCCCTGTGTAGAGTGGGGTGGGGAGTTCCCCCTGTGTAGAGTGGGGTGGGGAGTTCCCCCTGTGTAGAGTGGGGTGGGGAGTTCCCCCTGTGTAGAGTGGGGTGGGGAGTTCCCCCTGTGTAGAGTGGGGTGGGGAGTTCCCCCTGTGTAGAGTGGGGTGGTGAGTTCCCCTGTGTAGAGTGGGGTGGGGAGTTCCCCCTGTGTAGAGTGGGGTGGGGAGTTCCCCCTGTGTATAGTGGGGTGGTGAGTTCACCCTGTGTAGAGTGGGGTGGGGAGTTCCCCCTGTGTAGAGTGGGGTAGGGAGTTCCCCCTGTGTAGAGTGGGGTGGGGAGTTCCCCCTGTGTACTGTAAAGAGCTTTGGGTGTCTAGAACAGTGCCATGTAATTCCAATCAATGATGAAACGTTTTACCATCTCTCCATAATTTGGTGGACTTTGTTCAGAGACGGTAACTGGTACACGATACCAGAAAGGTGGACTGCAAGGCTCCGTTAATTTAAATAAATAAAATGACTGTCGTAAAGTGGTGCCAAATAAAGTAACAGGTTCAAGTGTTCATCTAAAATCAAACAAAATCTGCCAATTTCAAACATTAACATTTCTGTGAAACAAACAGTGTACGTTTTACTCGTATATTTTCTTTAATAAACAATTCACATCTAAAATCAAGATGGACCCATTTGTTTGTCTTCATTTTAAAACCAACGCAGACTTTGGAGAAAACCTGTTGGGTTGAGACAAAGTCACTACGTTTAAAGTGCAAACATGACAACTTGCTGAGTTTGAATAAAGACATCCGATTACCACTCTGCATTCACTACGGTTGGATTTATTAGAGCTAATAAAACAAATCATTGATGAATCATTTACTACAGTTGGTTTTACTATATCTAATACACAACTAAATCATTGATGAACGCTAGATAAAATAAAAGGCTCGTCTGCCTCTGGAAGCTGGTCGGCGTACGCTAGGCTCGGGCGATATACCGTTTATATCGTATAACCGAGGTATTGAAAAATACAGACGGTATGATTTTCAATACTTTTTTTTTTTTTTTTTTTTTACGGGGGTAGGGGGACGGACGGACTCCCACCTTGTGAGGGGGGAGAGTTCCCACCTCGTGAGGGCCGGGGGGGAGAGTCCCACCTCGTGAGGGCCGGGGGGGAAGAGTCCCACCTCGTGAGGGCCGGGGGGGGGAGAGTCCCACCTCGTGAGGGCCGTGGGGGAGAGGCCCACCTCGTGAGGGCCGGGGGGGAGAGTCCCACCACTGCTTATAACTATAAATTACATCTAAAAATCATGTCTCAAATAAATGATTTCCAGATCAGGGCTCCAGCTATGTGTTTGGGTTTTGCCAAATTTCTAGCCAAGTGGCTCGATGTCCAGATCAAGCCTCATGGTTACAGCAGAGACATTCAATCCCTGTTGGAGCAAGATCCCTGTTGGAGCAAGATCCCTGTTGGAGCAAGATCCCTGTTGGAGCAAGATACTTGTTGGAGCAAGATACCTGTTGGAGCAAGATACTTGTTGGAGCAAGATACTTGTTGGAGCAAGATCCCTGTTGGAGCAAGATACTTGTTGGAGCAAGATCCCTGTTGGAGCAAGATCCCTGTTGGAGCAAGATACCTGTTGGAGCAAGATACCTGTTGGAGCAAGATCCCTGTTGGAGCAAGATCCCTGTTGGAGCAAGATACCTGTTGGAGCAAGATACTTGTTGGAGCAAGATCCCTGTAGGAGCAAGATACTTGTTGGATCAAGATACTTGTTGGAGCAAGATCCCTGTTGGAGCAAGATACCTGTTGGAGCAAGATCCCTGTAGGAGCAAGATACTTGTTGGAGCAAGATCCCTGTTGGAGCAAGATCCCTGTTGGAGCAAGATACTTGTTGGAGCAAGATCCCTGTTGGAGCAAGATCCCTGTTGGAGCAAGATACCTGTTGGAGCAAGATACCTGTTGGAGCAAGATCCCTGTTGGAGCAAGATACCTGTTGGAGCAAGATACTTGTTGGAGCAAGATCCCTGTTGGAGCAAGATCCCTGTTGGAGCAAGATACCTGTTGGAGCAAGATCCCTGTTGGAGCAAGATACCTGTTGGAACAAGATACTTGTTGGAGCAAGATCCCTGTTGGAGCAAGATCCCTGTTATCTAAATACTGTATATACAGTAATGATATATATATATTTTTATAGCGCCCCTTGTGTGCATTTCCAGTAATACCGTATACTCAGGTTTGGTACAGAAACAGTATGGACATCTGGACACCACGCTACCCAATCTCTAGCATACTGCCGAACTCGTCACACTCCATCATCTGATTGGTCGGGTAGGCTAGGCCGTCGGACTTTGTGGATGTGGTAACTAGTGACGACCCTCCCCTCCCCACCCTCCCCAGGCCCCCCCCCCCCCACCCCCCTACCCCAACTGGCACTGTTGCTAGGAGATCAGGTTCTGGGAGCCTAGCAACAGACGCGTGTCTATTCCAGTCAAGACTGAGCACGAATGTTAAGAGTCATGACTTCCCTCCCAGTGGTTGAAGATAGTTGACAGGAGGCTCGCCTCATCCGTCTACAGGCCCTTCACACAAATCAAAGAGAGATTTCTCAGGCCTTTTAACTCATTTACAGAGTAGAGCCCTGCGTTCCACTGTGACTACTACTCTAGATGCGTCTGAAATGGCACCCTATTCCCTACATAGTGCACTACTTTTGAGCAGAGCCCTATGAAGGACTCCAACTCCAACTCCAAAAAGTTCTGGGACACTGTGAAGTCCATGGAGAACAAGAGCACCTCCTCCCAGCTGCCCACTGCACTGAGGCTAGAAACACGGTCTCCACCGATAAATCCATGATTATCGAAAACTTCAATAAGCACTTCTCAACGGCTGGCCATGCCTTCCGCCTGGCTACTCCAACCTCGGCCAACAGCTCCGCCCCCGTAGTTCCTCACCCAAGCCTCTCCAGGTTCTCCTTTACCCAAATCCAGATAGCAGATGTTCTGAAAGAGCTGCAAAACCTGGACCCGTACAAATCAGCTGGGCTTGATAATCTGGACCCGCTATTTCTGAAACTATCTGCCGCCATTGTCGCAACCCCTATTACCAGCCTGTTCAACCTCTCTTTCATATCGTCTGAGATCCCCAAGGATTGGAAAGCTGCCGCAGTCATCCCCCTCTTCAAAGGGGGAGACACCCTGGACCCAAACTGCTATAGACCTATATCCATCCTGCCCTGCCATACCTTAAGGGAAGAATTCGGCAGTACCTGTATGGTTAGTGAGAAAGTCCATATTGCAAATGTACGGTCCCTTACTAGACGTCCGAAATCGTTTGTAAAATTCGCGGACGGCGTCGGGCCGAGCGGCAGGGCCGGACCTACCAGGAAGTCATCAAATGAACGTTGTCGGACATTCGGTTTCCGTTTTACAAAAATAATAAGATTTATGTCATTTTTCCCATGTCCCGGAAATTCCCACAAGAGGGCATAAGCAATCATATGGCTATTGCTACAAAACATCACGATTCACGACGGGGCCTTATCTCGAAAACTGAAAATATTTAGAAGCCGAAACTCGGTGAGCGTAGGGGCGGCATAATGGGCAGTTGGCCCCGAACAAGATGGCGTCTAGGCCTCAACGGTTTTTGAGTTATGGCCATTTATCTGGGATTAAAGGTCCAAAATGAAAATAGAGAAATTATTTTTCCACTTCACGTCAAAGTCAAGGAGCCTCCGGTGTCAATAAAAAAGAACCAGCCATTTATCTATCGTCATTTAAGAGAAATCGTACAACGACACCTTGGTGATGTTCACGGATAGGTGTTTTTTTTTTTCAACGGTTACAGATCCAGTTGCAGGTTGTTCTTACGAATCTTTTTTAAAGTGTGCTGCGGAGCTCTGCGAGATTTCTGTGATTTTCTATGATTTTCTGAAATAACACACACTCACTAAACCCTCCGTAAATAACTCAGTTCTTAACGTAAAGACTTAAAACTCGGGATTCTGTAAAGGCATACCCCAATCATGATATGAGTTTATTTATAGCTTCCTGTGCCAACCGGAAGTGCCTTTAATGGTGTCACAGTGGCAGTTTCCATGGGTTAAAAAGGTCAGATCTTTTCAAAACTTCATATGTGTGACTAGGTAACCCTCGTGAACTGTAAATCAGTCATTTCTCCCAGCAGATGTCAAAGAAAAGCTCTCACACGCACACACAGCAAGGATGGAGTGAAAAAGTGTGGTTCTTAAAGACACAGAGAGCAGGCAATGGCATAAACATAATGTCTAGGCCGTGCCGAGTTCAACGAGATATCCCGCTTGACCGTAGCTCGCTCGGTCTGAGCGCAGCGACCATTAGAAAAGTAGGCCCAAAATGAAGCCTGCCCCACAACGTCATTTGCTTTTGGGTGACAGTGAGAGAACCGTTAGGGTGAGAAGCACAATTCGACCTCAGGTATGTTCCTAAGGTCCTTCCGATCCGTGCAAGCCTAACGTTGACAGTGTGGCATTAACCTTAATAGTTAAAAGATGGTGTTTACTTCAAAAAGTTTGCATTGATTTCTCTCCCCATAGGAATACATTGCCTTTACCCCTAAATTCAACCTGAAGTCTATATGGGTTATGAATGCCGTATGAACCTGTCTTTGGTAACAGTCCATCAGGCCAGTATGAGGTCTACCTGTGTTGATTCTAAGCTTCCTGGACCAACCGGAAGTGGTTAAAATCACCCTAAAAGTGTTTTTCCATTACCTGCCTGCAGTTTGATAGACATAGTGCATTCAACCCTGTGTAAATCAGTCAATTCTTAACGTAAGGACTTAAAACTCAGGATTCTGTAAAAGCATAGCCCAGTGAGGATATGTGTTGACTTATAGCTTCCTGTGACAACCGGAAGTGCCTTAATTGGTGTCTCAGGGGCTGTTTCGAGGGGTTAAAAAAGTCAGATCTGTCCAAAACTTCATATGTGTGATTAGGCAACCCCCATGAACTGTAAATCAGTCATTTTTCCCATAAAATTTCAAAGGAAAACTAAATCACACAGACACACAACTTGGAAGGAGGGACGTATTGGGGTTGTAGAGACAGACAGTGCCTCCAATAGTTAGCTTTGTTCGAGCTAAAAAAGAACCGTCAGACCTAGAGTTCGAAACTTTAGAAACCTGTTCTAGACCTCGGGTCGATAGTGCGTGGTGAGTTAGGTGGCTCTAGAAGGTTCTCGGACCGAGAAATAGCCTCGTACATTTGCAATGATTTCAATTCATTTTGACCATTACGAAAATGGCGACATTTAGAAAAGTCTCAGAGACACAAGACTAGGTGCATTGGAACCGGCTCGGCCCATAGAGACGGACCCCAACGTTTCGGTCCGATCGCTCATTCAAGGACCCCATAGCAAGGCATGGAAAAAGTGGATTTTCAGCACCAATTAGGGTTTTACTCGGGCACCGAAGGACCTATCGAGCCGAAACTCGGGATTCGGGGTCGCCTCACATAGGCCTTCACATAATGTCTGACCTGGACCCGCAGCTAGAACGTAACTATGTGTTTTACGTTTTATTATGTTTAAACTAATGGCGCTGTGAATTATGGGCCTGCTCTGACATATGTGATAGTTGGCTTCTAAATGAGTTGGAAAAAGTGGGTTTGGTGTCAATTGGTATCAGTTTGGTGTCAGAATGACATCTAATTGACTGGTGGACACTGACTTGCTAGTTGACTTTTGTACATTAGCAATATGTTTAAACGGAGAGGGACCATCACCAAAATGGCATTCTGAAATCAACACAAAAAATGGCATCACCATAGTCTCCAGGCTGTGCAGAGTTCAACGAGACGCCCCGCTTGACCGTAGCTCGCTCTGAGTGCAGCGACCTTGAAAAAAAGAAGGCGCAAAAGGAAGCCTGGCCCTCAATGTCATTTGCTTTTGGGTGACAGTGAGAGAACCGTTAGGGTGAGAAGCACAATTCGACCTCAGGTACGTTCCTGAGGTCCTCCCGATCCGTGCAAGCCTAACCTTGACCGTGTGGCATTAACCCTTAATAGTTAAAATAAGGTGTTTACTTCAAAGAGTTTGCATTGACTTCTCTCCCCATAGGAATACATTGCCTGCACCCCTAAATTCAACCTGAAGCCTATGTGGGTTATGAATGACTTATGAACCTGTCTTCTATGACAGTCCATCAGACCACTATGAGGTCTACCTGTGCCAATTATAAGCTTCCTGAAGCAACCGGAAGTGGTTGAAATCACCTAATCAGTGTTGATCCATACACTGCATGCAGTTTGATAGACATAGTGCATTCAACCCTGTGTAGATCAGTCAATTCTTAACTTAAAGACTTAAAACTCAGGATTCTGTAAGTGGCTATGTCAATCAAGACATGTGTTTACTTATAGCTTCCTGTGCCAACCGGAAGTGCCTTTAATTGGGTCACACTGTCTGTTTTGAAGGGTTAGAAAAGTCACATCTCTCCAAAACTTCATATGTGTGACCAGGTAACCCTCCTAAACTGTAAATCAGTCATTTCTCCCAGCAGATGTCAAAGAAAAGCTCTCACACGCACACACAGCAAGGATGGAGTGAAAAAGTGTGGTTCTTAAAGACACAGAGAGCAGGCAATGGCATAAACATAATGTCTAGGCCGTGCCGAGTTCAACGAGATATCCCGCTTGACCGTAGCTCGCTCGGTCTGAGCGCAGCGACCATTAGAAAAGTAGGCCCAAAATGAAGCCTGCCCCACAACGTCATTTGCTTTTGGGTGACAGTGAGAGAACCGTTAGGGTGAGAAGCACAATTCGACCTCAGGTACGTTCCTAAGGTCCTTCCGATCCGTGCAAGCCTAACGTTGACCGTGTGGCATTAACCCTTAATAGTTAAAAGAAGGTGTTTACTTCAAATAGTTTGCATTGATTTCTCTCCCCATAGGAATACATTGCCTTTACCCCTAAATTCAACCTGAAGTCTATATGGGTTATGAATGCCGTATGAACCTGTCTTTGGTAACAGTCCATCAGGCCAGTATGAGGTCTACCTGTGTTGATTCTAGGCTTCCTGGACCAACCGGAAGTGGTTAAAATCACCCTAAAAGTGTTTTTCCATTACCTGCCTGCAGTTTGATAGACATAGTGCATTCAACCCTGTGTAAATCAGTCAATTCTTAACGTAAGGACTTAAAACTCAGGATTCTGTAAGTTTCTATGTCAATCAAGACATGGGTTTACTTATAGCTTCCTGTGCCAACCGGAAGTGCCTTTAATGATGTCACAGTGGCAGTTTCCAAGGGTTAAAAAGGTCAGATCTTTTCAAAACTTCATATGTGTGACTAGGTAACCCTCATGAACTGTAAATCAGTCATTTCTCCCAACAGATGTCAAAGAAAAGCTCTCACACGCACACACAGCAAGGATGGAGTGAAAAAGTGCGGTTCTCAAAGACACAGAGAGCAGGCAATGGCATAAACATAATCTCTAGGCCGTGCCGAGTTCAACGAGATATCCCGCTTGACCGTAGCTCGCTCGGTCTGAGCGCAGCGACCATTAGAAAAGTAGGCCCAAAATGAAGCCTGCCCCACAACGTCATTTGCTTTTGGGTGACAGTGAGAGAACCGTTAGGGTGAGAAGCACAATTCGACCTCAGGTACGTTCCTAAGGTCCTTCCGATCCGTGCAAGCCTAACGTTGACCGTGTGGCATTAACCCTTAATAGTTAAAGAAGGTGTTTACTTCAAATAGTTTGCATTGACTTCTCTCCCCATAGGAATACATTGCCTGCACCCTAAATTCAACCTGAAGTCTATATGGGTTATGAATGCCGTATGAACCTGTCTTTGATAACAGTCCATCAGGCCAGTATGAGGTCTACCTGTGTTGATTCTAGGCTTCCTGGACCAACCGGAAGTGGTTAAAATCACCCTAAAAGTGTTTTTCCATTACCTGCCTGCAGTTTGATAGACATAGTGCATTCAACCCTGTGTAAATCAGTCAATTCTTAACGTAAGGACTTAAAACACAGGATTCTGTAAAAGCATAGCCCAGTGAGGATATGTGTTGACTTATAGCTTCCTGTGCCAACCGGAAGTGCCTTAATTGGTGTCTCAGGGGCTGTTTCGAGGGGTTAAAAAAGTCAGATCTGTCCAAAACTTCATATGTGTGATTAGGCAACCCCCCATAAACTGTAAATCAGTCATTTTTCCCATAAAATTTCAAAGGAAAACTAAATCACACAGACACACAACTTGGAAGGAGGGACGTATTGGGGTTGTAGAGACAGACAGTGCCTCCAATAGTTAGCTTTGTTCGAGCTAAAAAGAACCGTCAGACCTAGAGTTCCGAAACTTTAGAAACCTGTTCTAGACCTCGGGTCGATAGTGCGTGGTGAGTTAGGTGGCTCTAGAAGGTTCTCGGACCGAGAAATAGCCTCGTACATTTGCAATGATTTCAATTCATTTTGACCATTACGAAAATGGCGACATTTAGAAAAGTCTCAGAGACACAAGACTAGGTGCATTGGAACCGGCTCGGCCCATAGAGACGGACCCCAACGTTTCGGTCCGATAGCTCATTCAAGGACCCCATAGCAAGGCATGGAAAAAGTGGATTTTCAGCACCAATTAGGGTTTTACTCGGGCACCGAAGGACCTATCGAGCCGAAACTCGGGATTCGGGGTCGCCTCACATAGGCCTTCACATAATGTCTGACCTGGACCCGCAGCTAGAACGTAACTATGTGTTTTACGTTTTATTATGTTTTAAACTAAAGGCGCTGTGAATTATGGGCCTGCTCTGACATATATGATAGTTGGCTTCTAAATGAGTTGGAAAAAGTGGGTTTGGTGTCAATTGGTATCAGTTTGGTGTCAAAATGACATCTAATTGACTGATGGACACTGACTTGCTAGTTGACTTTTGTACATTAGCAATATGTTTAAACGGAGAGGGACCATCACCAAAAGTGACATTCTGAAATCAACCCTAACGAGCCATGGAGATGAACCAGAATCACTGCCCAGCTATCCCGAGTTCATCGGGCCAGTCAATTTCACATTCCTGCAGGATTTTTATAGCATGACAAATTCGTGATGGTACCTGCCCATTGAACCATATTGCAAATGCACAGTGACTTTGCAAAAGTGAGAAAACATAAACAAATGGACATGATGAAATCAACACAACGAGTGATGGAAATGTACAACTATCACTGCTCAGCCATCCTGTGTTCATCAGACCAGTCAATTTTGCATTTTTGAGCATGTCAAATTTCATATGGTAAATGCACATTGAAACATATTGCAAATGCGCGCACTTGCAATATGATTCTATAGTGTAAAAACATCACCTAATGGACATGATGAAATCAACACAACGAGTGATGGAAATGTACAACTATCACTGCTCGGCCATCCTGTGTCCATCAGACCAGTCAATTTTGCATTTTTGAGCATGTCAAATTTCATATGGTAAATGCACATTGAAACATATTGCAAATGCGCGCGCACTTGCAATATGATTCTATAGTATAAAAACATCACCTAATGGACATGATGAAATCAACACAACGAGTGATGGAAATGTACAACTATCACTGCTCGGCCATCCTGTGTCCATCAGACCAGTCAATTTTGCATTTTTGAGCATGTCAAATTTCATATGGTAAATGCACATTGAAACATATTGCAAATGCGCGCACTTGCAATATGATTCTATAGTGTAAAAACATCACCTAATGGACATGATGAAATCAACACAACGAGTGATGGAAATGTACAACTATCACTGCTCGGCCATCCTGTGTCCATCAGACCAGTCAATTTTGCATTTTTGAGCATGTCAAATTTCATATGGTAAATGCACATTGAAACATATTGCAAATGCGCGCGCACTTGCAATATGATTCTATAGTATAAAAACATCACCTAATGGACATGATGAAATCAACACAACGAGTGATGGAAATGTACAACTATCACTGCTCGGCCATCCTGTGTCCATCAGACCAGTCAATTTTGCATTTTTGAGCATGTCAAATTTCATATGGTAAATGCCCATTGAAACATATTGCAAATGCACGTGCACTTGCAATATGATTCTATAGTGAAAAAACATCACCTAATGGACATGATGAAATCAACACAACGAGTGATGGAAATGTACAACTATCACTGCTCGGCCATCCTGTGTCCATCAGACCAGTCAATTTTGCATTTTTGAGCATGTCAAATTTCATATGGTAAATGCACATTGAAACATATTGCAAATGCGCGCACTTGCAATATGATTCTATAGTGTAAAAACATCACCTAATGGACATGATGAAATCAACACAACAGTGATGGAAATGTACAACTATCACTGCCCGGCCATCCTGTGTTCCCATAGCGAGCATTAATATCAGAATGACCATGTAAATGCATTTACAACCATATTTTAATTTTTGGGTTACCAGTTGCACAACAATGCACGTGCATTTGCAATATGATTCTATAGTGAAAAAACATCACCTAATGGACATGATGAAATCAACACAACAAGTGATGGAAATGTACAACTATCACTGCTCGGCCATCCTGTGTTCATCAGACCAGTCAATTTCACATTCCTGCAGGATTTTTATAGCATGACAAATTCGTGATGGTACCTGCCCATTGAACCATATTGCAAATGCACAGTGACTTTGCAAAAGTGAGAAAACATAAACAAATGGACATGATGAAATCAACACAACAGGTGATGGAAATGTACAACTATCACTGCTCAGCCATCCTGTGTTCATCAGACCAGTCAATTTTGCATTTTTGAGCATGTCAAATTTCATATGGTAAATGCACATTGAAACATATTGCAAATGCGCGCGCACTTGCAATATGATTCTATAGTGAAAAAAACATCACCTAATGGACATGATGAAATCAACACAACGAGTGATGGAAATGTACAACTATCACTGCTCAGCCATCCTGTGTTCATCAGACCAGTCAATTTTGCATTTTTGAGCATGTCAAATTTCATATGGTAAATGCACATTGAAACATATTGCAAATGCGCGCACTTGCAATATGATTCTATAGTGAAAAACATCACCTAATGGACATGATGAAATCAACACAACGAGTGATGGAAATGTACAACTATCACTGCTCGGCCATCCTGTGTCCATCAGACCAGTCAATTTTGCATTTTTGAGCATTTCAAATTTCATATGGTAAATGCACATTGAAACATATTGCAAATGCGCGCGCACTTGCAATATGATTCTATAGTGTAAAAACATCACCTAATGGACATGATGAAATCAACACAACGAGTGATGGAAATGTACAACTATCACTGCCCGGCCATCCTGTGTTCCCATAGCGAGCATTAATATCAGAATGACCGGTAAATGCATTTACAACCATATTTTAATTTTGGGTTACCAGTTGCACAACAATGCACGTGCATTTGCAATATGATTCTATAGTGAAAAAACATCACCTAATGGACATGATGAAATCAACACAACAAGTGATGGAAATGTACAACTATCACTGCTCGGCCATCCTGTGTTCATCAGACCAGTCAATTTCACATTCCTGCAGGATTTTTATAGCATGACAAATTCGTGATGGTACCTGCCCATTGAACCATATTGCAAATGCACAGTGACTTTGCAAAAGTGAGAAAACATAAACAAATGGACATGATGAAATCAACACAACAGGTGATGGAAATGTACAACTATCACTGCTCAGCCATCCTGTGTTCATCAGACCAGTCAATTTTGCATTTTTGAGCATGTCAAATTTCATATGGTAAATGCACATTGAAACATATTGCAAATGCGCGCGCACTTGCAATATGATTCTATAGTGAAAAAACATCACCTAATGGACATGATGAAATCAACACAACAGGTGATGGAAATGTACAACTATCACTGCTCGGCCATCCTGTGTCCATCAGACCAGTCAATTTTGCATTTTTGAGCATGTCAAATTTCATATGGTAAATGCACATTGAAACATATTGCAAATGCGCGCGCACTTGCAATATGATTCTATAGTGTAAAAACATCACCTAATGGACATGATGAAATCAACACAACGAGTGATGGAAATGTACAACTATCACTGCCCGGCCATCCTGTGTTCCCATAGCGAGCATTAATATCAGAATGACCGGTAAATGCATTTACAACCATATTTTAATTTTTGGGTTACCAGTTGCACAACAATGCACGTGCATTTGCAATATGATTCTATAGTGAAAAACATCACCTAATGGACATGATGAAATCAACACAACAAGTGATGGAAATGTACAACTATCACTGCTCGGCCATCCTGTGTTCATCAGACCAGTCAATTTCACATTCCTGCAGGATTTTTATAGCATGACAAATTCGTGATGGTACCTGCCCATTGAACCATATTGCAAATGCACAGTGACTTTGCAAAAGTGAGAAAACATAATCAAATGGACATGATGAAATCAACACAACAGGTGATGGAAATGTACAACTATCACTGCTCAGCCATCCTGTGTTCATCAGACCAGTCAATTTTGCATTTTTGAGCATGTCAAATTTCATATGGTAAATGCACATTGAAACATATTGCAAATGCGCGCACTTGCAATATGATTCTATAGTGAAAAAACATCACCTAATGGACATGATGAAATCAACACAACGAGTGATGAAATGTACAACTATCACTGCTCGGCCATCCTGTGTCCATCAGACCAGTCAATTTTGCATTTTTGAGCATGTCAAATTTCATATGGTAAATGCACATTGAAACATATTGCAAATGCGCGCACTTGCAATATGATTCTATAGTGTAAAAACATCACCTAATGGACATGATGAAATCAACACAACAGTGATGGAAATGTACAACTATCACTGCCCGGCCATCCTGTGTTCCCTAGCGAGCATTAATATCAGAATGACCGGTAAATGCATTTACAACCATATTTTTATTTTTGGGTTACCAGTTGCACAACAATGCACGTGCATTTGCAATATGATTCTATAGTGAAAAAACATCACCTAATGGACATGATGAAATCAACACAACGAGTGATGGAAATGTACAACTATCACTGCTCGGCCATCCTGTGTCCATCAGACCAGTCAATTTTGCATTTTTGAGCATTTCAAATTTCATATGGTAAATGCACATTGAAACATATTGCAAATGCGCGCGCACTTGCAATATGATTCTATAGTGTAAAAACATCACCTAATGGACATGATGAAATCAACACAACAGTGATGGAAATGTACAACTATCACTGCTCGGCCATCCTGTGTCCATCAGACCAGTCAATTTTGCATTTTTGAGCATTTCAAATTTCATATGGTAAATGCACATTGAAACATATTGCAAATGCGCGTGCACTTGCAATATGATTCTATAGTGAAAAAACATCACCTAATGGACATGATGAAATCACACTTGAGTGATGGAAATGTACAACTATCACTGCCCGGCCATCCTGTGTTCCCATAGACGAGTCATTAATTGCATTTTAAATGCATTTACAACCATATTTTTATTTTGGGTTACCAGTTGCACAACAATGCAAACGTGCATTTGCAATATGATTCTATAGTGAAAAAACATCACCTAATGGACATGATGAAATCAACACAACAAGTGATGGAAATGTACAACTATCACTGCTCGGCCATCCTGTGTTCATCAGACCAGTCAATTTCACATTCCTGCAGGATTTTATAGCATGACAAATTCGTGATGGTAAATGCCCATTGAACCATATTGCAAATGCACAGTGACTTTGCAAAAGTGATTCTAAAACATAAACAAATGGACATGATGAAATCAACACAACAGGTGATGGAAATGTACAACTATCACTGCTCAGCCATCCTGTGTTCATCAGACCAGTCAATTTTGCATTTTTGAGCATGTCAAATTTCATATAGTAAATGCACATTGAAACATATTGCAAATGCACGTGCACTTGCAATATGATTATATAGTGAAAAACATCACAAAATGGACATGATGAAGTCAACACACGAGTGATGGAAAGGAACAACTATCACTGCCCGGCCATCCCGAGTTCATCAGGCCAGTCAATTTTGCATTTCTGCAGGATTTTTGAGCATGTCAAATTTCTTACGTCATTTGGCCCACAAAAAAATCCTTATGCACAATTTAAAAAAATATATAAAAAATATGATAATAAAATTGGACAAAAGTATATTCATACAGTTCTTACACATGTGTAATTGACAAAAAATTGAAAGAATTTCAAAAACGGTCCAGAAAGCACTTTTTAAGGGTGTGTGAAGTTTTTACAAAATTTTGACATTTTTGACTTTTGACTTTGACTTCCTATGAAATCATATTGGAATTGGACAAAACATATTCCTTATGCGCATGTAAAAAAAAAAAAAAATTATGATAATAAAATTGGACAAAAGTATATTCATACAGTTTCTTACACATACTGTAATTGACAAATCGAAAGAATTTCGAAAAACGGTCCAGAAAGCACTTTTAAGGGTGTGTGAAGTTTTTACAAAATTTTGAAATTTTTGACTTTTGACTTTTTGACTTCCTATGAAATCATGTGGCGGACTGACAAAACATATAGCCTTATGATATGCAAAAATTCAGGGAAGTCAGGAAATAAAATCAGTCAGGAAAGCTAAGGCCAGCTTCACAGGTGTAATTGCATCCTGAAAGCTCCAACTCCAAGCACTTTTATGGGTGTGTGAAGTTTTTACAAAATTTTGACATTTTTGACTTTTGAGCTGACTTCCTGAAACATAGGCTTGGACAACACATATTCGCGATAAATAAAAAAATTATGATAATAAACTTCAATAAGTACTATTCATACAGTTGCCTTACACATGTGCTAATTGACCAAAATCGGAAAGAATTCCGCCCCCCCGGTTCTCACCCAAGCAGGTTCTTTTAAGGGGTGATAGCAGATGTTCTGAAAGAGTTCATTTTTCAAATTTTACCTGGACATACAATTCAGGTTATGACAATCTGGACCCGCTATTTCTGAAACTATCTGCCCCCTGTTGAAGCCCCTTTTACCAGCCTGTTACAACCTCTCTTTCATATGGCATTTGCAATACCCCAAGGATGAATCAGCTGCCGCAGTCATCCCCCTCTTCAATATGGGAGACACCCAATGACCCAAACTGCTTTTGACCAATATCCATCCTGCCCTGCCTATCTAAGGTCTTGAAAGCCAAGTCAACAAACAGGTCACTGACCATCTCGAATCCCACCGTACCTTCTCCGCTGTGCAATCTGGTTTCGAGCCGGTCACGGGTGCACCTCAGCCACACTCAAGGTACTAAATGATATCATAACCGCCATCGATAAAAGACAGTACTGTGCAGCCGTCTTCATCGACCTCGCCAAGAGCTTTCGACTCTGTCAATCACCAAATTCTTATCGGCAGACTCAACAGCCTCGGTTTTCGGATGACTGCCTTGCCTGGTTCACCAATTACTTTGCAGACAGAGTTCAGTGTGTCAAATCAGAGGGCATGCTGTCCCGGTCCTCTGGCAGTCTCTATGGGGTGCCACAGGGTTCAATTCTCGGGCCGACTCTTTTCTCTGTATATATCAATGATGTTGCTCTTGCTGCGGGGCGATTCCCTGATCCACCTCTCGCAGACTGACACCATTCTATATACTTTCGGCCCGTCATTGGACACTGTGCTATCAACCTCAAGCGAGCTTCAATGCCATACAGCACTCCTTCCGTGGCCTCCAACTGCTCTTAAGCGAGTAAAACCAAATGCATGCTTTTCAACCGATCGCTGCCTGCACCCGCATGCCTGACTAGCATCACCACCCTGGATGGTTCCAGCCTTGAATATGTGGACATCTATAAGTACCTAGGTGTCTGGCTAGACTGCAAACTCTCCTTCAGACTCACATCAAACATCTCCAATCAAAAATCAAATCCAGAGTCGGCTTTCTATTCCGCAACAAAGCCTCCTTCACTCACGCTGCCAAGCTTACCTAGTAAAACTGACTATCCTACCCCGATCCTCGACTTGGCGATGTCATCTACAAAATGGCTTCCAACACTCTACTCAGCAAACTGGATGCAGTCTATCACAGTGCCATCCGTTTTGTCACTAAAGCACCTTATACCACCCACCACTGCGACTTGTATGCTCTAGTCGGCTGGCCCTCACTACATATTCGTCGCCAGACCCACTGGCTCAGGTCATCTACAAGTCCATGCTAGGTAAAGCTCCGCCTTATCTCAGTTCACTGGTCACGATGGCAACACCCATCCGTAGCACGCGCTCCAGCAGGTGTATCTCACTGATCATCCCTAAAGCCAACACCTCATTTGGCCGCCTTTCGTTCCAGTACTCTGCTGCCTGTGACTGGAGCAATTGCAAAAATCGCTGAAGTTGGAGACTTTTATCTCCCTCTCCAACTTCAAACATCAGCTATCCGAGCAGCTAACCGATCGCTGCAGCTGTACATAGTCTATAGGTAAATAGCTCACCCTTTTTCACCTACCTCATTCCCATACTGTTTTTATACTGTTTTTATTTATTTACTTTTCTGCTCTTTTGCACACCAATATCTCTACCTGTACATGCCCATCTGATCATTTATCACTCCAGTGTTAATCTGCAAAATTGTATTATTCGCCTACCTCCTCATGCCTTTTGCACACATTGTATATAGACTGCCCATTTTTTTTGTTCTACTGTGTTATTGACTTGCTAATTGTTTTACTCCATGTGTAACTCTGTGTTGTCTGTTCACACTGCTATGCTTTATCTTGGCCAGGTCGCAGTTGCAAATGAGAACTTGTTCTCAACTAGCCTACCTGGTTAAATAAAGGTGAAATAAAATAAAATAAAATAGACCAGGTCAAATAGCACCATATTCCCTATAGACCAGGTCAAATGGCACCCAATTCCCTATAGACCAGGTCAAATGGAACCCTATTCCCTATAGACCAGGTCAAATGGCACCATATTCCCTATAGACCAGGTCAAATGGCACCCTATTCCTTATAGACCAGGTCAAATGGCACCCTATTCCCTAGACCAGGTCAAATAGCACCCTATTCCCTATAGACCAGGTCAAATGGCACCATATTCCCTATAGACCAGGTCAAATAGCACCATATTCCCTATAGACCAGGTCAAATGGCACCATATTCCCTATAGACCAGGTCAAATAGCACCATATTCCCTATAGACCAGGTCAAATGGCACCATATTCCCTATAGACCAGGTCAAATAGCACCATATTCCCTATAGACCAGGTCAAATGGCACCCTATTCCCTATAGACCAGGTCAAATGGCACCATATTCCCTATAGACCAGGTCAAATAGCACCCTATTCCTATAGACCAGGTCAAATGGCACCATATTCCCTATAGACCAGGTCAAATGGCTTTCTCCTATTCCCTATAGACCAGGTCAAATGGCACCATATTCCATATAGACCAGGTCAAATGGCACCATATTCCCTATAGACCAGGTCAAATGGCACCATATTCCCTATAGACCAGGTCAAATGAGCACCATATTCCCTATAGACCAGGTCAAATAGCACCTATTCCTTATAGACCAGGTCCCAAATGGCACTTTGACTATTCCCTAGACCAGGTCGACTTACAAATTAGTGCATACACCTTATGACAACCAGTGGAACAGCCACTTGCATCTAAATCTTGTTGGGGGGAGAGAAGGGGGTGAGAAGGATTACTTACCCTTACTTACCCTATCCTAGGTATTCCTTGAAGAGGTGGGGTTTCAGGTGTCTCCGGAAGGTGGTGATTGACTCCGCTGTCCTGGCGTCGTGAGGAGTTTGTTCCACCATTGGGGGCCAGAGCAGCGAACAGTTTTGACTGGGCTGAGCGGGAACTGTACTTCCTCAGTGGTAGGGAGGCGAGCAGGCCAGAGGTGGATGAACGCAGTGCCCTTGTTTGGGTGTAGGGCCTGATCAGAGCCTGGAGGTACTGAGGTGCCGTTCCCCTCACAGCTCCGTGGCGAGCACCATGGTCTTGTAGCGGATGCGAGCTTCAACTGGAAGCCAGTGGAGAGAGCGGAGGAGCGGGGTGACGTGAGAGAACTTGGGAAGGTTGAACACCAGACGGGCTGCGGCGTTCTGGATGAGTTGTAGGGGTTTAATGGCACAGGCAGGGAGCCCAGCCAACAGCGAGTTGCAGTAATCAAGACGGGAGATGACAAGTGCCTGGATTAGGACCTGCGCCGCTTCCTGTGTGAGGCAGGGTCGTACTCTGCGGATGTTGTAGAGCATGAACCTACAGGAACGGGACACCGCCTTGATGTTAGTTGAGAACGTCAGGGTGTTGTCCAGGATCACGCCAAGGTTCTTAGCGCTCTGGGAGGAGGACACAATGGAGTTGTCAACCGTGATGGCGAGATCATGGAGCGGGCAGTCCTTCCCCGGGAGGAAGAGGAGCTCCGTCTTGCTGAGGTTCAGCTTGAGGTGGTGATCCGTCATCCACACTGATATGTCTGCCAGACATGCAGAGATGCGATTCGCCACCTGGTCATCAGAAGGGGAAAGGAGAAGATTAATTGTGTGTCGTCTGCATAGCAATGATAGGAGAGACCATGTGAGGTTATGACAGAGCCAAGTGACTTGGTGTATAGCGAGAATAAGAGAGGGCCTAGAACAGAGCCCTGGGGACACCAGTGGTGAGAGCGCGTGGTGAGGAGACAGATTCTCGCCACGCCACCTGGTAGGAGCGACCTGTCAGGTAGGACGCAATCAAGCGTGGGCCGCGCCGGAGATGCCCAACTCGGAGAGGGTGGAGAGGAGGATCTGATGGTTCACAGTATCGAAGGCAGCCGATAGGTCTAGAAGGATGAGAGCAGAGGAGAGAGAGTTAGCTTTAGCAGTGCGGAGCGCCTCCGTGATACAGAGAAGAGCAGTCTCAGTTGAATGACTAGTCTTGAAACCTGACTGATTTGGATCAAGAAGGTCATTCTGAGAGAGATAGCGGTAGAGCTGGCCAGGACGGCACGCTCAAGAGTTTTGGAGAGAAAAGAGAGAAGGGATACTGGTCTGTAGTTGTTGACATCGGAGGGATCGAGTGTAGGTTTTTTCAGAAGGGTGCAACTCTCGCTCTCTTGAAGACGGGAGGGACGTAGCCAGCGGTCAGGGATGAGTTGATGAGCGAGGTAAGGTAAGGGAGAAGGTCTCCGGAAATGGTCTGGAGAAGAGAGGAGGGGATAGGGTCAAGCGGGCAGGTTGTTGGGCGGCCGGCCGTCACAAGACGCGAGATTTCATCTGGAGAGAGAGGGGAGAAAGAGGTCAGAGCATAGGGTAGGGCAGTGTGAGCAGAACCAGCGGTGTCGTTTGACTTAGCAAGCGAGGATCGGATGTCATCGACCTTCTTTTCAAAATGGTTGACGAAGTCATCTGCAGAGAGGGAGGAGGGAGGGGGGGGAGGATTCAGGAGGGAGGAGAAGGTGGCAAAGAGCTTCCTAGGGTTAGAGGCAGATGCTTGGAATTTAGAATGGTAGAAAGTGGCTTTAGCAGCAGAGACAGAGGAGGAAAATGTAGAGAGGAGGGAGTGAAAGGATGCCAGGTCCGCAGGGAGGCGAGTTTTCCTCCATTTCCGCTCGGCTGCCCGGAGCCCTGTTCTGTGAGCTCGCAATGAGTCGTCGAGCCACGGAGCGGGAGGGGAGGACCGAGCCGGCCTGGAGGATAGGGGACATAGGGAGTCAAAGGATGCAGTAAGGGAGGAGAGGAGGGTTGAGGAGGCAGAATCAGGAGATAGGTTGGAGAAAGTTTGAGCAGAGGGAAGAGAAGATAGGATGGAAGAGGAGAGAGTAGCGGGGGAGAGAGAGCGAAGATTGGGACGGCGCGATACCATCCAGTAGGGGCAGTGTGGGAAGTGTTGGATGAGAGCGAGAGGGAAAAGGATACAAGGTAGTGGTCGGAGACTTGGAGGGAGTTGCAATGAGGTTAGTGGAAGAACAGCATCTAGTAAAGATGAGGTCAAGCGTATTGCCTGCCTTGTGAGTAGGGGGAGGGTGAGAGGGTGAGGTCAAAGAGGAGAGGAGTGGAAAGAAGGAGGCAGAGAGGAATGAGTCAAAGGTAGACGTGGGGAGGTTAAAGTCGCCCAGAACTGTGAGAGGTGAGCCGTCCTCAGGAAAGGAGCTTATCAAGGCATCAAGCTCATTGATGAACTCTCCGAGGGAACCTGGAGGGCGATAAATGATAAGGATGTTAAGCTTGAAAGGGCTGGTAACTGTGACAGCATGGAATTCAAAGGAGGCAATAGACAGATGGGTAAGGGGAGAAAGAGAGAAAGACCACTTGGGAGAGATGAGGATCCCGGTGCCACCACCCCGCTGACCAGAAGCTCTCGGGGTGTGCGAGGCACGTGGGCGGACGAGGAGAGAGCAGTAGGAGTAGCAGTGTTATCTGTGGTGATCCATGTTTCCGTCAGTGCCAGAAGTCAAGGGACTGGAGGAGGCATAGGCTGAGATGAACTCTGCCTTGTTGGCCGCAGATTGGCAGTTCCAGAGGCTACCAGAGACCTGGAACTCCACGTGGGTCGTACGCGCTGGGACCACCAGGTTAGGGTGGTCGCGGCCACGCGGTGTGGAGCGTTTGTATGGTCTGTGCAGAGAGGAGAGAACAGGGATAGACAGACACATAGTTGACAGGCTACAGAAAAGGCTACGCTAATGCAAGGAAATTGGAATGACAAGCGGACTACACGTCTCGAATGTTCAGAAAGTTAAGCTTACGTAGCAAGAATCTTATTGACTAAAATGATTAAAATGATACAGTACTGCTAAAGTAGGCTAGCTGGCAGTAGCTGCGTTGTTGACACTACACTAATCAAGTCGTTCCGTTGAGTGTAATAATTCTACAGTGCTGCTATTCGGGGGCTAGCTGGCTAGCTAGCAGTGTTGTTTACGTTACGTTGAGTTAAAGAACGACAATAGCTGGCTAGCTAACCTAGGGAATCGGTCTAGACTACACAATTATCTTTGAAACAAAGACGGCTATGCAGCTAGCCACGATCAAACAAATCAAACCGCTGCACTGCAATGAAACGAAAATGTGAAACCACCTGACCGGGTTGTTGAATTCAAAACAGCAGACGTTGGCTAGCTGTTAGCAGTTAGCTGTTGGCTAGCTAGCAGAGTCTCCTACGTTAAGGACGACAAATAGCTGGCTAGCGAACCTCAGTGAATTAAGATAATCACTCCAAGGCTACACACACTAAACTACACAATTATCTTGGAAACAAAGACAGCTATGTAGCTAGTTAACACTGAACTAATCAAGTCGTACAGTTGAGTGAATAGCACTACAGTGATGCTAATCTGTGTGCGTTAGCTAGCTCCTGGGCGAATAGCAGTGAAGGCTACGTTAGGGCGACGAAATACGATAATTATGCAATTATCTCTGATACAAGGACGGCTATGTAGCTAGCTAAGAAGAATTGCTAAGATTAGACAAATCAACCGTTGTACTATAATGAAATGTAATGAAAAAGTTATAAAAAGTTATACAACCTGCAGAGCGAAGTGCGAATGCGACCGCTCGCTCCAACCGGAACCGGAACTATTCCCTATAGACCAGGTCAAATAACAGCCTATTCCTTATAGACCAGGTCAAATGGCACCTATTCCCTAGACCAGGTCAAATAGCACCCTATTCCTTATAGACCAGGTCAAATGGCACCATATTCCCTATAGACCAGGTCAAATGGCACCATATTCCTATAGACCAAGTCAAATAGCACCCTATTCCTTATAGACCAGGTCAAATGGCACGCTATTCCATAGACCAGGTCAAATGGCACCATATTCCCTATAGACCAGGTAAAATGGCACCATATTCCCTATAGACCAGGTCAAATGGCACCCTATTCCTTATAGACCAGGTCAAATGGCACCATATTCCCTATAGACCAGGTCAAATAGCACCATATTCCCTATAGACCAGGTAAAATGGCACCATATTCCCTATAGACCAGGTCAAATGGCACCATATTCCCTATAGACCAGGTCAAATGGCACCATATTCCCTATAGACCAGGTCAAATGGCACCATATTCCCTATAGACCAGGTCAAATGGCACCATATTCCCTATACATCCTGTGGCGGACTGCAATAGCATCGAATAGCCCCCGTGATATGCAACTGTTCAGGGAAGTCAGGAACCAATACACGCAGTCAGTCAGGAAAGCTAAGGCCAGCTTCTTCAGGCAGAAGTTTGCATCCTGTAGCTCCAACTCCAAAAAGTTCTGGGACACTGTGAAGTCCATGGAGAACAAGAGCACCTCCTCCCAGCTGCCCACTGCACTGAGGCTAGGAAACACGGTCTCCACCGATAAATCCATGATTATCGAAAACTTCAATAAGCACTTCTCAACGGCTGGCCATGCCTTCCGCCTGGCTACTCCAACCTCGGCCAACAGCTCCGCCCCCCGTAGTTCCTCACCCAAGCCTCTCCAGGTTCTCCTTTACCCAAATCCAGATAGCAGATGTTCTGAAAGAGCTGCAAAACCTGGACCCGTACAAATCAGCTGGGCTTGACAATCTGGACCCGCTATTTCTGAAACTATCTGCCGCCATTGTCGCAACCCCTATTACCAGCCTGTTCAACCTCTCTTTCATATCGTCTGAGATCCCCAAGGATTCAAGCTGCCGCAGTCATCCCCCTCTTCAAAGGGGAGACACCCTGGACCCAAACTGCTATAGACCTATATCCATCCTGCCCTGCCTATCTAAGGTCTTGAAAGCCAAGTCAACAAACAGGTCACTGACCATCTCGAATCCCACCGTACCTTCTCCGCTGTGCAATCTGGTTTCCGAGCCGGTCACGGGTGCACCTCAGCCACACTCAAGGTACTAAATGATATCATAACCGCCATCGATAAAAGACAGTACTGTGCAGCCGTCTTCATCGACCTCGCCAAGGCTTTCGACTCTGTCAATCACCAAATTCTTATCGGCAGACTCAACAGCCTCGGTTTTTCGGATGACTGCCTTGCCTGGTTCACCAATTACTTTGCAGACAGAGTTCAGTGTGTCAAATCAGAGGGCATGCTGTCCGGTCCTCTGGCAGTCTCTATGGGGGTGCCACAGGGTTCAATTCTCGGGCCGACTCTTTTCTCTGTATATATCAATGATGTTGCTCTTGCTGCGGGCGATTCCCTGATCCACCTCACGCAGATGACACCATTCTATATACTTTCGGCCCGTCATTGGACACTGTGCTATCCAACCTCAAACGAGCTTCAATGCCATACAGCACTCCTTCCGTGGCCTCCAACTGCTCTTAAACGCGAGTAAAACCAAATGCATGCTTTTCAACCGATCGCTGCCTGCACCCGCATGCCTGACTAGCATCACCACCCTGGATGGTTCCAACCTTGAATATGTGGACATCTATAAGTACCTAGGTGTCTGGCTAGACTGCAAACTCTCCTTCCAGACTCATCAAACATCTCCAATCAAAAATCAAATCCAGAGTCGGCTTTCTATTCCGCAACAAAGCCTCCTTCACTCACGCTGCCAAGCTTACCCTAGTAAAACTGACTATCCTACCGATCCTCGACTTCGGCGATGTCATCTACAAAATGGCTTCCAACACTCTACTCAGCAAACTGGATGCAGTCTATCACAGTGCCATCCGTTTTGTCACTAAAGCACCTTATACCACCCACCACTGCGACTTGTATGCTCTAGTCGGCTGGCCCTCACTACATATTCGTCGCCAGACCCACTGGCTCCAGGTCATCTACAAGTCCATGCTAGGTAAAGCTCCGCCTTATCTCAGTTCACTGGTCACGATGGCAACACCCATCCGTAGCACGCGCTCCAGCAGGTGTATCTCACTGATCATCCCTAAAGCCAACACCTCATTTGGCCGCCTTTCGTTCCAGTACTCTGCTGCCTGTGACTGGAACAGGTCAATTGCAAAAAATCGCTGAAGTTGGAGACTTTTATCTCCCTCTCCAACTTCAAACATCAGCTATCCGAGCAGCTAACCGATCGCTGCAGCTGTACATAGTCTATAGGTAAATAGCTCACCCTTTTTCACCTACCTCATTCCCATACTGTTTTTATACTGTTTTTATTTATTTACTTTTCTGCTCTTTTGCACACCAATATCTCTACCTGTACATGCCCATCTGATCATTTATCACTCCAGTGTTAATCTGCAAAATTGTATTATTCGCCTACCTCCTCATGCCTTTTGCACACATTGTATATAGACTGCCCATTTTTTTTTTGTTCTACTGTGTTATTGACTTGCTAATTGTTTTACTCCATGTGTAACTCTGTGTTGTCTGTTCACACTGCTATGCTTTATCTTGGCCAGGTCGCAGTTGCAAATGAGAACTTGTTCTCAACTAGCCTACCTGGTTAAATAAAGGTGAAATAAAATAAAATAAAATAGACCAGGTCAAATAGCACCATATTCCCTATAGACCAGGTCAAATGGCACCCAATTCCCTATAGACCAGGTCAAATGGAACCCTATTCCCTATAGACCAGGTCAAATGGCACCATATTCCCTATAGACCAGGTCAAATGGCACCCTATTCCTTATAGACCAGGTCAAATGGCACCCTATTCCCTAGACCAGGTCAAATAGCACCCTATTCCCTATAGACCAGGTCAAATGGCACCATATTCCCTATAGACCAGGTCAAATAGCACCATATTCCCTATAAACCAGGTCAAATGGCACCATATTCCCTATAGACCAGGTCAAATAGCACCATATTCCCTATAGACCAGGTCAAATGGCACCATATTCCCTATAGACCAGGTCAAATAGCACCATATTCCCTATAGACCAGGTCAAATGGCACCCTATTCCCTATAGACCAGGTCAAATGGCACCATATTCCCTATAGACCAAGTCAAATAGCACCCTATTCCTTATAGACCAGGTCAAATGGCACCATATTCCCTATAGACCAGGTCAAATGGCACCCTATTCCCTATAGACCAGGTCAAATGGCACCATATTCCATATAGACCAGGTCAAATGGCACCATATTCCCTATAGACCAGGTCAAATGGCACCATATTCCCTATAGACCAGGTCAAATAGCACCATATTCCCTATAGACCAGGTCAAATAGCACCCTATTCCTTATAGACCAGGTCAAATGGCACGCTATTCCCTAGACCAGGTCAAATAGCACCCTATTCCTTATAGACCAGGTCAAATGGCACCATATTCCCTATAGACCAGGTCAAATGGCACCCGATTCCCTACAGACCAGGTCAAATGGCACCATATTCCCTATAGACCAGGTCAAATGGCACCATATTCCCTATAGACCAGGTCAAATGGCACCATATTCCCTATAGACCAGGTCAAATGGCACCCTATTCCCTATAGACCAGGTCAAATAACAGCCTATTCCTTATAGACCAGGTCAAATGGCACGCTATTCCCTAGACCAGGTCAAATAGCACCCTATTCCTTATAGACCAGGTCAAATGGCACCATATTCCCTATAGACCAGGTCAAATAGCACCATATTCCCTATAGACCAAGTCAAATAGCACCCTATTCCTTATAGACCAGGTCAAATGGCACGCTATTCCATAGACCAGGTCAAATAGCACCATATTCCCTATAGACCAGGTAAAATGGCACCATATTCCCTATAGACCAGGTCAAATGGCACCATATTCCCTATAGACCAGGTCAAATGGCACCATATTCCCTATAGACCAGGTCAAATGGCACCATATTCCCTATAGACCAGGTCAAATAGCACCATATTCCCTATAGACCAGGTCAAATGGCACCCAATTCCCTATAGACCAGGTCAAATGGAACCCTATTCCCTATAGACCAGGTCAAATGGCACCATATTCCCTATAGACCAGGTCAAATGGCACCCTATTCCTTATAGACCAGGTCAAATGGCACCCTATTCCCTAGACCAGGTCAAATAGCACCCTATTCCCTATAGACCAGGTCAAATGGCACCATATTCCCTATAGACCAGGTCAAATAGCACCATATTCCCTATAAACCAGGTCAAATGGCACCATATTCCCTATAGACCAGGTCAAATAGCACCATATTCCCTATAGACCAGGTCAAATGGCACCATATTCCCTATAGACCAGGTCAAATAGCACCATATTCCCTATAGACCAGGTCAAATGGCACCCTATTCCCTATAGACCAGGTCAAATGGCACCATATTCCCTATAGACCAAGTCAAATAGCACCCTATTCCTTATAGACCAGGTCAAATGGCACCATATTCCCTATAGACCAGGTCAAATGGCACCCTATTCCCTATAGACCAGGTCAAATGGCACCATATTCCATATAGACCAGGTCAAATGGCACCATATTCCCTATAGACCAGGTCAAATGGCACCATATTCCCTATAGACCAGGTCAAATAGCACCATATTCCCTATAGACCAGGTCAAATAGCACCCTATTCCTTATAGACCAGGTCAAATGGCACGCTATTCCCTAGACCAGGTCAAATAGCACCCTATTCCTTATAGACCAGGTCAAATGGCACCATATTCCCTATAGACCAGGTCAAATGGCACCCGATTCCCTACAGACCAGGTCAAATGGCACCATATTCCCTATAGACCAGGTCAAATGGCACCATATTCCCTATAGACCAGGTCAAATGGCACCATATTCCCTATAGACCAGGTCAAATAGCACCCTATTCCTTATAGACCAGGTCAAATGGCACCATATTCCCTATAGACCAAGTCAAATAGCACCCTATTCCTTATAGACCAGGTCAAATGGCACCATATTCCCTATAGACCAGGTCAAATGGCACCCTATTCCCTATAGACCAGGTCAAATGGCACCATATTCCCTATAGACCAGGTCAAATGGCACCATATTCCCTATAGACCAGGTCAAATGGCACCCTATTCGCTATAGACCAGGTCAAATGGCACCATACTCCCTATAGACCAGGTCAAATAGCACCCTATTCCTTATAGACCAGGTCAAATGGCACGCTATTCCCTAGACCAGGTCAAATAGCACCCTATTCCCTATAGACCAGGTCAAATGGCACCATATTCCCTATAGACCAGGTCAAATAGCACCATATTCCCTATAGACCAGGTCAAATGGCACCATATTCCCTATAGACCAGGTCAAATAGCACCATATTCCCTATAGACCAGGTCAAATGGCACCCTATTCCCTATAGACCAGGTCAAATGGCACCCAATTCCCTATAGACCAGGTCAAATGGAACCCTATTCCCTATAGACCAGGTCAAATGGCACCATATTCCCTATAGACCAGGTCAAATGGCACCCTATTCCTTATAGACCAGGTCAAATGGCACCCTATTCCCTAGACCAGGTCAAATAGCACCCTATTCCCTATAGACCAGGTCAAATGGCACCATATTCCCTATAGACCAGGTCAAATAGCACCATATTCCCTATAAACCAGGTCAAATGGCACCATATTCCCTATAAACCAGGTCAAATGGCACCATATTCCCTATAGACCAGGTCAAATAGTCTATAGACCAGGTCAAATGGCACCATATTCCCTATAGACCAGGTCAAATAGCACCATATTCCCTATAGACCAGGTCAAATGGCACCCTATTCCCTATAGACCAGGTCAAATGGCACCCTATTCCCTATAGACCAGGTCAAATGGCACCATATTCCCTATAGACCAAGTCAAATAGCACCCTATTCCTTATAGACCAGGTCAAATGGCACCATATTCCCTATAGACCAGGTCAAATGGCACTCTATTCCCTATAGACCAGGTCAAATGGCACCATATTCCATATAGACCAGGTCAAATGGCACCATATTCCCTATAGACCAGGTCAAATGGCACCATATTCCCTATAGACCAGGTCAAATAGCACCCTATTCCCTATAGACCAGGTCAAATGGCACCATATTCCCTATAGACCAGGTCAAATAGCACCATATTCCCTATAGACCAGGTCAAATGGCACCATATTCCCTATAGACCAGGTCAAATAGCACCATATTCCCTATAGACCAGGTCAAATGGCACCCTATTCCCTATAGACCAGGTCAAATGGCACCCAATTCCCTATAGACCAGGTCAAATGGAACCCTATTCCCTATAGACCAGGTCAAATGGCACCATATTCCCTATAGACCAGGTCAAATGGCACCCTATTCCTTATAGACCAGGTCAAATGGCACCCTATTCCCTAGACCAGGTCAAATAGCACCCTATTCCCTATAGACCAGGTCAAATGGCACCATATTCCCTATAGACCAGGTCAAATAGCACCATATTCCCTATAAACCAGGTCAAATGGCACCATATTCCCTATAAACCAGGTCAAATGCCTTCATATTCCCTATAGACCAGGTCAAATAGCACCATATTCCCTATAGACCAGGTCAAATGGCACCATATTCCCTATAGACCAGGTCAAATAGCACCATATTCCCTATAGACCAGGTCAAATGGCACCCTATTCCCTATAGACCAGGTCAAATGGCACCATATTCCCTATAGACCAAGTCAAATAGCACCCTATTCCTTATAGACCAGGTCAAATGGCACCATATTCCCTATAGACCAGGTCAAATGGCACTCTATTCCCTATAGACCAGGTCAAATGGCACCATATTCCATATAGACCAGGTCAAATGGCACCATATTCCCTATAGACCAGGTCAAATGGCACCATATTCCCTATAGACCAGGTCAAATAGCACCATATTCCCTATAGACCAGGTCAAATAGCACCCTATTCCTTATAGACCAGGTCAAATGGCACGCTATTCCCTAGACCAGGTCAAATAGCACCCTATTCCTTATAGACCAGGTCAAATGGCACCATATTCCCTATAGACCAGGTCAAATGGCACCCGATTCCCTACAGACCAGGTCAAATGGCACCATATTCCCTATAGACCAGGTCAAATGGCACCCTATTCCCTATAGACCAGGTCAAATGGCACCCAATTCCCTATAGACCAGGTCAAATGGAACCCTATTCCCTATAGACCAGGTCAAATGGCACCATATTCCCTATAGACCAGGTCAAATGGCACCCTATTCCTTATAGACCAGGTCAAATGGCACCCTATTCCCTAGACCAGGTCAAATAGCACCCTATTCCCTATAGACCAGGTCAAATGGCACCATATTCCCTATAGACCAGGTCAAATAGCACCATATTCCCTATAAACCAGGTCAAATGGCACCATATTCCCTATAAACCAGGTCAAATGGCACCATATTCCCTATAGACCAGGTCAAATAGCACCATATTCCCTATAGACCAGGTCAAATGGCACCATATTCCCTATAGACCAGGTCAAATAGCACCATATTCCCTATAGACCAGGTCAAATGGCACCCTATTCCCTATAGACCAGGTCAAATGGCACCATATTCCCTATAGACCAAGTCAAATAGCACCCTATTCCTTATAGACCAGGTCAAATGGCACCATATTCCCTATAGACCAGGTCAAATGGCACTCTATTCCCTATAGACCAGGTCAAATGGCACCATATTCCATATAGACCAGGTCAAATGGCACCATATTCCCTATAGACCAGGTCAAATGGCACCATATTCCCTATAGACCAGGTCAAATAGCACCATATTCCCTATAGACCAGGTCAAATAGCACCCTATTCCTTATAGACCAGGTCAAATGGCACGCTATTCCCTAGACCAGGTCAAATAGCACCCTATTCCTTATAGACCAGGTCAAATGGCACCATATTCCCTATAGACCAGGTCAAATGGGATTCCTACAGACCAGGTCAAATGGCACCATATTCCCTATAGACCAGGTCAAATGGCACCATATTCCCTATAGACCAGGTCAAATGGCACCATATTCCCTATAGACAAGGTCAAATAGCACCCTATTCCTTATAGACCAAGTCAAATAGCACCCTATTCCTTATAGACCAGGTCAAATGGCACCATATTCCCTATAGACCAGGTCAAATGGCACCCTATTCCCTATAGACCAGGTCAAATGGCACCCTATTCCCTATAGACCAGGTCAAATGGCACCATATTCCCTATAGACCAGGTCAAATGGCACCATATTCCCTATAGACCAGGTCAAATGGCACCCTATTCGCTATAGACCAGGTCAAATGGCACCATACTCATTTACATTTACATTTAAGTCATTTAGCAGACGCTCTTATCCAGAGCGACTTACAAATTGGTGCATACACCTTATGACAACCAGTGGAACAGCCACTTGCATCTAAATCTTGTTGGGGGAGAAGGGGGGTGAGAAGGATTACTTACCCTTACTTACCCTATCCTAGGTATTCCTTGAAGAGGTGGGGTTTCAGGTGTCTCCGGAAGGTGGTGATTGACTCCGCTGTCCTGGCGTCGTGAGGGAGTTTGTTCCACCATTGGGGGCCAGAGCAGCGAACAGTTTTGACTGGGCTGAGCGGGAACTGTACTTCCTCAGTGGTAGGGAGGCGAGCAGGCCAGAGGTGGATGAACGCAGTGCCCTTGTTTGGGTGTAGGGCCTGATCAGAGCCTGGAGGTACTGAGGTGCCGTTCCCCTCACAGCTCCGTAGGCGAGCACCATGGTCTTGTAGCGGATGCGAGCTTCAACTGGAAGCCAGTGGAGAGAGCGGAGGAGCGGGGTGACGTGAGAGAACTTGGGAAGGTTGAACACCAGACGGGCTGCGGCGTTCTGGATGAGTTGTAGGGGTTTAATGGCACAGGCAGGGAGCCCAGCCAACAGCGAGTTGCAGTAATCAAGACGGGAGATGACAAGTGCCTGGATTAGGACCTGCGCCGCTTCCTGTGTGAGGCAGGGTCGTACTCTGCGGATGTTGTAGAGCATGAACCTACAGGAACGGGACACCGCCTTGATGTTAGTTGAGAACGTCAGGGTGTTGTCCAGGATCACGCCAAGGTTCTTAGCGCTCTGGGAGGAGGACACAATGGAGTTGTCAACCGTGATGGCGAGATCATGGAACGGGCAGTCCTTCCCCGGGAGGAAGAGGAGCTCCGTCTTGCTGAGGTTCAGCTTGAGGTGGTGATCCGTCATCCACACTGATATGTCTGCCAGACATGCAGAGATGCGATTCGCCACCTGGTCATCAGAAGGGGGAAAGGAGAAGATTAATTGTGTGTCGTCTGCATAGCAATGATAGGAGAGACCATGTGAGGTTATGACAGAGCCAAGTGACTTGGTGTATAGCGAGAATAAGAGAGGGCCTAGAACAGAGCCCTGGGGGACACCAGTGGTGAGAGCGCGTGGTGAGGAGACAGATTCTCGCCACGCCACCTGGTAGGAGCGACCTGTCAGGTAGGACGCAATCCAAGCGTGGGCCGCGCCGGAGATGCCCAACTCGGAGAGGGTGGAGAGGAGGATCTGATGGTTCACAGTATCGAAGGCAGCCGATAGGTCTAGAAGGATGAGAGCAGAGGAGAGAGAGTTAGCTTTAGCAGTGCGGAGCGCCTCCGTGATACAGAGAAGAGCAGTCTCAGTTGAATGACTAGTCTTGAAACCTGACTGATTTGGATCAAGAAGGTCATTCTGAGAGAGATAGCGGTAGAGCTGGCCAAGGACGGCACGCTCAAGAGTTTTGGAGAGAAAAGAGAGAAGGGATACTGGTCTGTAGTTGTTGACATCGGAGGGATCGAGTGTAGGTTTTTTCAGAAGGGGTGCAACTCTCGCTCTCTTGAAGACGGGGAGGGACGTAGCCAGCGGTCAGGGATGAGTTGATGAGCGAGGTGAGGTAAGGGAGAAGGTCTCCGGAAATGGTCTGGAGAAGAGAGGAGGGGATAGGGTCAAGCGGGCAGGTTGTTGGGCGGCCGGCCGTCACAAGACGCGAGATTTCATCTGGAGAGAGAGGGGAGAAAGAGGTCAGAGCATAGGGTAGGGCAGTGTGAGCAGAACCAGCGGTGTCGTTCGACTTAGCAAACGAGGATCGGATGTCATCGACCTTCTTTTCAAAATGGTTGACGAAGTCATCTGCAGAGAGGGAGGAGGGAGGGGGGGGGATTCAGGAGGGAGGAGAAGGTGGCAAAGAGCTTCCTAGGGTTAGAGACAGATGCTTGGAATTTAGAATGGTAGAAAGTGGCTTTAGCAGCAGAAACAGAGGAGGAAAATGTAGAGAGGAAGGAGTGAAAGGATGCCAGGTCCGCAGGGAGGCGAGTTTTCCTCCATTTCCGCTCGGCTGCCCGGAGCCCTGTTCTGTGAGCTCGCAATGAGTCGTCGAGCCACGGAGCGGGAGGGGAGGACCGAGCCGGCCTGGAGGATAGGGGACATAGAGAGTCAAAGGATGCAGTAAGGGAGGAGAGGAGGGTTGAGGAGGCAGAATCAGGAGATAGGTTGGAGAAAGTTTGAGCAGAGGGAAGAGATGATAGGATGGAAGAGGAGAGAGTAGCGGGGGAGAGAGAGCGAAGGTTGGGACGGCGCGATACCATCCGAGTAGGGGCAGTGTGGGAAGTGTTGGATGAGAGCGAGAGGGAAAAGGATACAAGGTAGTGGTCGGAGACTTGGAGGGGAGTTGCAATGAGGTTAGTGGAAGAACAGCATCTAGTAAAGATGAGGTCAAGCGTATTGCCTGCCTTGTGAGTAGGGGGGGAAGGTGAGAGGGTGAGGTCAAAAGAGGAGAGGAGTGGAAAGAAGGAGGCAGAGAGGAATGAGTCAAAGGTAGACGTGGGGAGGTTAAAGTCGCCCAGAACTGTGAGAGGTGAGCCGTCCTCAGGAAAGGAGCTTATCAAGGCATCAAGCTCATTGATGAACTCTCCGAGGAACCTGGAGGGCAATAAATGATAAGGATGTTAAGCTTGAAAGGGCTGGTAACTGTGACAGCATGGAATTCAAAGGAGGCAATAGACAGATGGGTAAGGGGAGAAAGAGAGAAAGACCACTTGGGAGAGATGAGGATCCCGGTGCCACCACCCCGCTGACCAGAAGCTCTCGGGGTGTGCGAGAACACGTGGGCGGACGAGGAGAGAGCAGTAGGAGTAGCAGTGTTATCTGTGGTGATCCATGTTTCCGTCAGTGCCAAGAAGTCAAGGGACTGGAGGGAGGCATAGGCTGAGATGAACTCTGCCTTGTTGGCCGCAGATCGGCAGTTCCAGAGGCTACCGGAGACCTGGAACTCCACGTGGGTCGTACGCGCTGGGACCACCAGATTAGGGTGGACGCGGCCACGCGGTGTGGAGCGTTTGTATGGTCTGTGCAGAGAGGAGAGAACAGGGATAGACAGACACATAGTTGACAGGCTACAGAAAAGGCTACGCTAATGCAAGGAAATTGGAATGACAAGTGGACTACACGTCTCGAATGTTCAGAAAGTTAAGCTTACGTAGCAAGAATCTTATTGACTAAAATTATTAAAATGATACAGTACTGCTAAAGTAGGCTAGCTGGCAGTAGCTGCGTTGTTGGCACTACACTAATCAAGTCGTTCCGTTGAGTGTAATAATTTCTACAGTGCTGCTATTCGGGGGCTAGCTGGCTAGCTAGCAGTGTTGTTTACGTTACGTTGAGTTAAAAGAACGACAATAGCTGGCTAGCTAACCTAGGAAATCGGTCTAGACTACACAATTATCTTTGAAACAAAGACGGCTATGTAGCTAGCTATGTAGCTAGCTACGATCAAACAAATCAAACCGTTGTACTGTAATGAAATGAAAATGTGATACTCCCTGACCGGTGATTGAATTCGAATCAGTAGACGTGTGGTGACGTTGGCTAGCTGTTAGCTGTTAGCTGTTGGCTAGCTAGCAGAGTCTCCTACGTTAAGGACGACAAATAGCTGGCTAGCGAACCTCAGTGAATTAAGATAATCACTCCAAGGCTACACACACTGAACTACACAATTATCTTGGAAACAAAGACAGCTATGTAGCTAGCTAACACTGAACTAATCAAGTCGTACAGTTGAGTGAATAGCACTACAGTGATGCTAATCTGTGTGCGTTAGCTAGCGTTGCTAGCTCCTGGGCGAATAGCAGTGAAGGCTACGTTAGGGCGACGAAATACGAAATACGATAATTATGCAATTATCTCTGATACAAGGACGGCTATGTAGCTAGCTAAGAAGAATTGCTAAGATTATGTAGCTAGCTAACAGTAAACTAATCAAGTCGTACAGTTGAGTGAATAGCACTACAGTGATGCTAATCTGTGTGCGTTAGCTAGCGTTGCTAGCTCCTGGGCGAATAGCAGTGAAGGCTACGTTAGGGCGACGAAATACGAAATACGATAATTATGCAATTATCTCTGATACAAGGACGGCTATGTAGCTAGCTAAGAAGAATTGCTAAGATTATGTAGCTAGCTAACAGTAAACTAATCAAGTCGTACAGTTGAGTGAATAGCACTACAGTGATGCTAATCTGTGTGCGTTAGCTAGCGTTAGCTAGCTCCTGGGCGAATAGCAGTGAAGGCTACGTTAGGGCGACGAAATACGATAATTATGCAATTATCTCTGATACAAGGACGGCTATGTAGCTAGCTAAGAAGAATTGCTAAGATTAGACAAATCAACCGTTGTACTATAATGAAATGTAATGAAAAAGTTATACAACCTGCAGAGCGAAGTGCGAATGCGACCGCTCGCTCCAACCGACTGACTCCCTATAGACCAGGTCAAATAGCACCCTATTCCTTATAGACCAGGTCAAATGGCACGCTATTCCCTAGACCAGGTCAAATAGCACCCTATTCCCTATAGACCAGGTCAAATGGCACCATATTCCCTATAGACCAGGTCAAATAGCACCATATTCCCTATAGACCAGGTCAAATGGCACCATATTCCCTATAGACCAGGTCAAATAGCACCATATTCCCTATAGACCAGGTCAAATGGCACGCTATTCCCTAGACCAGGTCAAATAGCACCCTATTCCCTATAGACCAGGTCAAATGGCACCATATTCCCTATAGACCAGGTCAAATAGCACCATATTCCCTATAGACCAGGTCAAATGGCACCATATTCCCTATAGACCAGGTCAAATAGCACCATATTCCCTATAGACCAGGTCAAATGGCACCATATTCCCTATAGACCAGGTCAAATAGCACCATATTCCCTATAGACCAGGTCAAATGGCACCATATTCCCTATAGACCAGGTCAAATAGCACCATATTCCCTATAGACCAGGTCAAATGGCACCCTATTCCCTATAGACCAGGTCAAATAGCACCATATTCCCTATAGACCAGGTCAAATAGCACCCTATTCCTTATAGACCAGGTCAAATGGCACGCTATTCCCTAGACCAGGTCAAATAGCACCCTATTCCTTATAGACCAGGTCAAATGGCACCATATTCCCTACAGACCAGGTCAAATGGCACCCTATTCCCTACAGACCAGGTCAAATGGCACCATATTCCCTATAGACCAGGTCAAATGGCACCATATTCCCTATAGACCAGGTCAAATGGCACCATATTCCCTATAGACCAGGTCAAATGGCACCCTATTCCTTATAGACCAGGTCAAATGGCACCATATTCCCTATAGACCAGGTCAAATGGCACCCTATTCCCTATAGACCAGGTCAAATGGCACCATATTCCCTATAGACCAGGTCAAATGGCACCATATTCCCTATAGACCAGGTCAAATGGCACCCTATTCGCTATAGACCAGGTCAAATGGCACCATACTCCCTATAGACCAGGTCAAATAGCACCCTATTCCTTATAGACCAGGTCAAATGGCACGCTATTCCCTAGACCAGGTCAAATAGCACCCTATTCCCTATAGACCAGGTCAAATGGCACCATATTCCCTATAGACCAGGTCAAATAGCACCATATTCCCTATAGACCAGGTCAAATGGCACCATATTCCCTATAGACCAGGTCAAATAGCACCCTATTCCTTATAGACCAGGTCAAATGGCACCATATTCCCTATAGACCAGGTCAAATGGCACCCTATTCCCTACAGACCAGGTCAAATGGCACCATATTCCCTATAGACCAGGTCAAATGGCACCATATTCCCTATAGACCAGGTCAAATGGCACCATATTCCCTATAGACCAGGTCAAATGGCACCCTATTCCTTATAGACCAGGTCAAATGGCACCCTATTCCCTAGACCAGGTCAAATAGCACCCTATTCCCTATAGACCAGGTCAAATGGCACCCTATTCCCTATAGACCAGGTCAAATGGCACCATATTCCCTATAGACCAGGTCAAATGGCACCCTATTCCTTATAGACCAGGTCAAATGGCACCCTATTCCCTAGACCAGGTCAAATAGCACCCTATTCCCTATAGACCAGGTCAAATGGCACCATATTCCCTATAGACCAGGTCAAATAGCACCATATTCCCTATAAACCAGGTCAAATGGCACCATATTCCCTATAGACCAGGTCAAATAGCACCATATTCCCTATAGACCAGGTCAAATGGCACCCTATTCCCCATAGACCAGGTCAAATGGCACCCTATTCCCTATAGCGGGGTGGTGGCACCGGGATCCTCATCTCTCCCAAGTGGTCTTTCTCTCTTTCTCCCTTACCCATCTGTCTATCGCCTCCTTTGAATTCCATGCTGTCACAGTTACCAGCCCTTTCAAGCTTAACATCCTTATCATTTATCGCCCTCCAGGTTCCCTTGGAGAGTTCATCAATGAGCTTGATGCCTTGATAAGCTCCTTTCCTGAGGACGGCTCACCTCTCACAGTTCTGGGCGACTTTAACCTCCCCAAGTCTACCTTTGACTCATTCCTCTCTGCCTCCTTCTTTCCACTCCTCTCCTCTTTTGACCTCACCCTCTCACCTTCCCCCTACTCACAAGGCAGGCAATACGCTTGACCTCATCTTTACTAGATGCTGTTCTTCCACTAACCTCATTGCAACTCCCCTCCAAGTCTCCGACCACTACCTTGTATCCTTTTCCCTCTCGCTCTCATCCAACACTTCCCACACTGCCCCTACTCGGATGGTATCGCGCCGTCCCAACCTTCGCTCTCTCTCCCCGCTACTCTCTCCTCTTCCATCCTATCATCTCTTCCTCTGCTCAAACCTTCTCCAACCTATCTCCTGATTCTGCCTCCTCAACCCTCCTCTCCTCCCTTTCTGCATCCTTTGACTCTCTATGTCCCCTATCCTCCAGGCCGGCTCGGTCCTCCCCTCCCGCTCCGTGGCCCGACGACTCATTGCGAGCTCACAGAACAGAGCTCCGGGCAGCCGAGCGGAAATGGAGGAAAACTCGCCTCCCTGCGGACCTGGCATCCTTTCACTCCCTCCTCTCTACATTTTCCTCCTCTGTCTCTGCTGCTAAAGCCACTTTCTACCATTCTAAATTCCAAGCATCTGCCTCTAACCCTAGGAAGCTCTTTGCCCCCTTCTCCTCCCTCCTGAATCCTCCCCCACCCCTCCTCCTCCCTATAGACCAGGTCAAATAGCACCATATTCCCTATAGACCAGGTCAAATGGCACCATATTCCCTATAGACCAGGTCAAATGGCACCCTATTCCCTATAGACCAGGTCAAATGGAACCCTATTCCCTATAGACCAGGTCAAATGGCACCCTATTCCCTATAGACCAGGTCAAATAGCACCATACTCCCTATAGACCAGGTCAAATAGCACCATATTCCCTATAGACCAGGTCAAATGGCACCCTATTCCCTATAGACCAGGTCAAATGGCACCATATTCCCTATAGACCAGGTCAAATGGCACCATATTCCCTATAGACCAGGTCAAATGGCACCCTATTCCTTATAGACCAGGTCAAATGGCACCCTATTCCCTAGACCAGGTCAAATGGCACCCTATTCCCTATAGACCAGGTCAAATGGCACCATATTCCCTATAGACCAGGTCAAATGGCACCATATTCCCTATAGACCAGGTCAAATGGCACCATATTCCCTATAGACCAGGTCAAATAGCACCATATTCCCTATAGACCAGGTCAAATGGCACCCTATTCCCTATAGACCAGGTCAAATGGCACCCAATTCCCTATAGACCAGGTCAAATGGAACCCTATTCCCTATAGACCAGGTCAAATAGCACCATATTCCCTATAGACCAGGTCAAATGGCACCCTATTCCCTATAGACCAGGTCAAATGGCACCCTATTCCCTATAGCGGGGTGGTGGCACCGGGATCCTCATCTCTCCCAAGTGGTCTTTCTCTCTTTCTCCCCTTACCCATCTGTCTATCGCCTCCTTTGAATTCCATGCTGTCACAGTTACCAGCCCTTTCAAGCTTAACATCCTTATCATTTATCGCCCTCCAGGTTCCCTTGGAGAGTTCATCAATGAGCTTGATGCCTTGATAAGCTCCTTTCCTGAGGACGGCTCACCTCTCACAGTTCTGGGCGACTTTAACCTCCCCAAGTCTACCTTTGACTCATTCCTCTCTGCCTCCTTCTTTCCACTCCTCTCCTCTTTTGACCTCACCCTCTCACCTTCCCCCCCTACTCACAAGGCAGGCAATACGCTTGACCTCATCTTTACTAGATGCTGTTCTTCCACTAACCTCATTGCAACTCCCCTCCAAGTCTCCGACCACTACCTTGTATCCTTTTCCCTCTCGCTCTCATCCAACACTTCCCACACTGCCCCTACTCGGATGGTATCGCGCCGTCCCAACCTTCGCTCTCTCTCCCCCGCTACTCTCTCCTCTTCCATCCTATCATCTCTTCCCTCTGCTCAAACCTTCTCCAACCTATCTCCTGATTCTGCCTCCTCAACCCTCCTCTCCTCCCTTTCTGCATCCTTTGACTCTCTATGTCCCCTATCCTCCAGGCCGGCTCGGTCCTCCCCTCCCGCTCCGTGGCCCGACGACTCATTGCGAGCTCACAGAACAGAGCTCCGGGCAGCCGAGCGGAAATGGAGGAAAACTCGCCTCCCTGCGGACCTGGCATCCTTTCACTCCCTCCTCTCTACATTTTCCTCCTCTGTCTCTGCTGCTAAAGCCACTTTCTACCATTCTAAATTCCAAGCATCTGCCTCTAACCCTAGGAAGCTCTTTGCCACCTTCTCCTCCCTTCTCCTCCCTCCTGAATCCCCCCCCCCCCCTCCTCCCTATAGACCAGGTCAAATAGCACCATATTCCCTATAGACCAGGTCAAATGTCACCATATTCCCTATAGACCAGGTCAAATGGCACCCTATTCCCTATAGACCAGGTCAAATGGAACCCTATTCCCTATAGACCAGGTCAAATGGCACCCTATTCCCTATAGACCAGGTCAAATAGCACCATACTCCCTATAGACCAGGTCAAATAGCACCATATTCCCTATAGACCAGGTCAAATGGCACCCTATTCCCTATAGACCAGGTCAAATGGCACCATATTCCCTATAGACCAGGTCAAATAGCACCATATTCCCTATAGACCAGGTCAAATGGCACCCTATTCCCTATAGACCAGGTCAAATGGCACCATATTCCCTATAGACCAGGTCAAATGGCACCCTATTCCCTATAGACCAGGTCAAATGGCACCATATTCCCTATAGACCATGTCAAATGGCACCCTATTCCTTATAGACCAGGTCAAATGGCACCCTATTCCCTAGACCAGGTCAAATAGCACCCTATTCCCTATAGACCAGGTCAAATGGCACCATATTCCCTATAGGCCAGGTCAAATGGCACCCTATTCCCTATAGACCAGGTCAAATGGCACCATATTCCCTATAGACCAGGTCAAATAGCACCCTATTCCTTATAGACCAGGTCAAATGGCACCATATTCCCTATAGACCAGGTCAAATGGCACCCTATTCCCTATAGACCAGGTCAAATAGCACCCTATTCCTTATAGACCAGGTCAAATGGCACCATATTCCCTATAGACCAGGTCAAATGGCACCCTATTCCCTATAGACCAGGTCAAATGGCACCCTATTCCCTATCAACGATAATTGCGTAATTATCGTATTTCGTCGTCCTAACGTAGTCTTCACTGCTCTGCCCAGCAGCTAGCCAGCTAGCAAACGTCCACCGATTAGCAGCACTGTAGAAACTATTACACTCAACTGAACGACTTGATTAGTGTAGTGTTAGCTAGCTACATAGCTGTCTTTGCTGTCTTCGTATCCAAGATAATTGTGTAGTCTTAGAGTGATTATCTTAATTTACCGAGGTTAGCTAGCCAGCTATTTGTCGTCCTTAACGTAGGAGACACTGCTAGCTAGCCAACAGCTAGCCAATGTCTTCCGAATACAACAACCCGGTCGCATTCCTTCGCTCCACAGGTAATATCACATTTTCATTTAATTTCATTACAGTACAACGGTTTGATTTGTTTGATCGTAGCTAGCTACATAGCCGTCTTTGTATCAAAGATAATTGTGTAGTCTAGAGCGATTTTCAGGTTAGCTAGCCAGCTATTGTCGTTCTTTTAACGCAACGTAACGTAATCAACACTGCTAGCTAGCCAGCAGCCCCGAATAGCAGCACTGTAGAAACTATTACACTCAACGGAACGACTTGATTAGTGTAGTGTCAACAACGCAGCCACTGCCAGCTAGACTACAAAGTCAACAACGCAGCCACTGCCAGCTAGCCTACTTCAGCAGTACTGTATCATTTTAATCATTTTAGTCAATAAGATTCTTGCTACGTAAGCTTAACTTTCTGAACATTCGAGACGTGTAGTCCACTTGTCATTCCAATCTCCTTTGCATTAGCGTAGCCTCTTCTGTAGCCTGTCAACTATGTGTCTGTCTATCCCTGTTCTCTCCTCTCTGCACAGACCCACTTCCCACACTGCCCCTACTCGGATGGTATCGCGCCGTCCCAACCTTCGCTCTCTCTCCCCCGCTACTCTCTCCTCTTCCATCCTATCATCTCTTCCCTCTGCTCAAACCTTCTCCAACCTATCTCCTGATTCTGCCTCCTCAACCCTCCTCTCCTCCCTTTCTGCATCCTTTGACTCTCTATGCCCCCTATCCTCCAGGCCGGCTCGGTCCTCTCCTCCCGCTCCGTGGCTCGACGACTCATTGCGAGCTCACAGAATAGGGCTCCGGGCAGCCGAGCGGAAATGGAGGAAAACTCGCCTCCCTGCGGACCTGGCATCCTTTCGCTCCCTCCTCTCTACATTTTCCTCTTCTGTCTCTGCTGCTAAAGCCACTTTCTACCACTCTAAATTCCAAGCTTCTGCCTCTAACCCTAGGAAGCTCTTTGCCACCTTCTCCTCCCTCCTGAATCCTCCCCCCCCCCCTCCTCCCTCTCTGCAGATGACTTCGTCAACCATTTTGAAAAGAAGGTCGACGACATCCGATCCTCGTTTGCTAAGTGCTCTGTGCTCTGACCTCTTTCTCCCCTCTCTCTCCAGATGAAATCTCGCGTCTTGTGACGGCCGGCCGCCCAACAACCTGCCCGCTTGACCCTATCCCCTCCTCTCTTCTCCAGACCATTTCCGGAGACCTTCTCCCTTACCTCGCTCATCAACTCATCCCTGACCGCTGGCTATGTCCCTTCCGTCTTCAAGAGAGCGAGAGTTGCACCCCTTCTGAAAAAACCTACACTCGATCCCTCCGATGTCAACAACTACAGACCAGTATCCCTTCTTTCTTTTCTCTCCAAAACTCTTGAACGTGCCGTCCTTGGCCAGCTCTCCCGCTATCTCTCTCAGAATGACCTTCTTGATCCAAATCAGTCAGGTTTCAAGACTAGTCATTCAACTGAGACTGCTCTTCTCTGTATCACGGAGGCGCTCCGCACCGCTAAAGCTAACTCTCTCTCCTCTGCTCTCATCCTTCTTGACCTATCGGCTGCCTTCGATACTGTGAACCATCAGATCCTCCTCTCCACCCTCTCCGAGTTGGGCATCTCCGGCGCGGCCCACGCTTGGATTGCGTCCTACCTGACAGGTCGCTCCTACCAGGTGGCGTGGCGAGAATCTGTCTCCTCACCACGCGCTCTCACCACTGGTGTCCCCCAGGGCTCTGTTCTAGGCCCTCTCCTATTCTCGCTATACACCAAGTCACTTGGCTCTGTCATAACCTCACATGGTCTCTCCTATCATTGCTATGCAGACGACACACAATTAATCTTCTCCTTTCCCCCTTCTGATGACCAGGTGGCGAATCGCATCTCTGCATGTCTGGCAGACATATCAGTGTGGATGACGGATCACCACCTCAAGCTGAACCTCGGCAAGACGGAGCTGCTCTTCCTCCCGGGAAGGACTGCCCGTTCCATGATCTCGCCATCACGGTTGACAACTCCATTGTGTCCTCCTCCCAGAGCGCTATGAACCTTGGCGTGATCCTGGACAACACCCTGTCGTTCTCAACTAACATCAAGGCGGTGGCCCGTTCCTGTAGGTTCATGCTCTACAACATCCGCAGAGTACGACCCTGCCTCACACAGGAAGCGGCGCAGGTCCTAATCCAGGCACTTGTCATCTCCCGTCTGGATTACTGCAACTCGCTGTTGGCTGGGCTCCCTGCCTGTGCCATTAAACCCCTACAACTCATCCAGAACGCCGCAGCCCGTCTGGTGTTCAACCTTCCCAAGTTCTCTCACGTCACCCCGCTCCTCCGTTCTCTCCACTGGCTTCCAGTTGAAGCTCGCATCCGCTACGAGACCATGGTGCTTGCCTATGGAGCAGTGAGGGGAACGGCACCTCAGTACCTCCAGGCTCTGATCAGGCCCTACACCCAAACAAGGGCACTGCGTTCATCCACCTCTGGCCTGCTCGCCTCCCTACCACTGAGGAAGTACAGTTCCCGCTCAGCCCAGTCAAAACTGTTCGCTGCTCTGGCCCCCCAATGGTGGAACAAACTCCCTCACGACGCCAGGACAGCGGAGTCAATCACCACCTTCCGGAGACACCTGAAACCCCACCTCTTTAAGGAATACCTAGGATAGGATAAGTAATCCTTCTCACCCCCTCCCCTTTTAAGATTTAGATGCACTATTGTAAAGTGACTGTTCCACTGGATCTCATAAGGTGAATGCACCAATTTGTAAGTCGCTCTGGATAAGAGCGTCTGCTAAATGACTTAAATGTAATGTAAATGTAAATAGACCAGGTCAAATGGCACCCTATTCCCTATAGACCAGGTCAAATGGCACCCTATTCCCTATAGACCAGGTCAAATGGCACCCTATTCCCTATAGACCAGGTCAAATAGCACCATATTCCCTATAGACCAGGTCAAATAGCACCCTATTCCCTATTGACCAGGTCAAATGGCACCATATTCCCTATAGACCAGGTCAAATAGCACCATATTCCCTATAGACCAGGTCAAGTGGCACCATATTCCCTATAGACCAGGTCAAATGGCACCCTATTCCCTATAGACCAGGTCAAATGGCACCCTATTTCCTATAGACCAGGTCAAATGGAACCCTATTCCCTATAGACCAGGTCAAATGGCACCCTATTCCCTATAGACCAGGTCAAATAGCACCATACTCCCTATAGACCAGGTCAAATAGCACCATATTCCCTATAGACCAGGTCAAATGGCACCCTATTCCCTATAGACCAGGTCAAATGGCACCATATTCCCTATAGACCAGGTCAAATAGCACCATACTCCCTATAGACCAGGTCAAATAGCACCATATTCCCTATAGACCAGGTCAAATGGCACCCTATTCCCTATAGACCAGGTCAAATGGCACCATATTCCCTATAGACCAGGTCAAATAGCACCATATTCCCTATAGACCAGGTCAAATGGCACCCTATTCCCTATAGACCAGGTCAAATGGCACCATATTCCCTATAGACCAGGTCAAATGGCACCCTATTCCCTATAGACCAGGTCAAATGGCACCATATTCACTATAGACCAGGTCAAATGGCACCCTATTCCTTATAGACCAGGTCAAATGGCACCCTATTCCCTAGACCAGGTCAAATAGCACCCTATTCCCTATAGACCAGGTCAAATGGCACCATATTCCCTATAGGCCAGGTCAAATGGCACCCTATTCCCTATAGACCAGGTCAAATGGCACCATATTCCCTATAGACCAGGTCAAATAGCACCCTATTCCTTATAGACCAGGTCAAATGGCACCATATTCCCTATAGACCAGGTCAAATGGCACCCTATTCCCTATAGACCAGGTCAAATAGCACCCTATTCCTTATAGACCAGGTCAAATGGCACCATATTCCCTATAGACCAGGTCAAATGGCACCCTATTCCCTATAGACCAGGTCAAATGGCACCCTATTCCATATCAACGATAATTGCGTAATTATCGTATTTCGTCGTCCTAACGTAGTCTTCACTGCTCTGCCCAGCAGCTAGCCAGCTAGCAAACGTCCACCGATTAGCAGCACTGTAGAAACTATTACACTCAACTGAACGACTTGATTAGTGTAGTGTTAGCTAGCTACATAGCTGTCTTTGCTGTCTTCGTATCCAAGATAATTGTGTAGTCTTAGAGTGATTATCTTAATTTACCGAGGTTAGCTAGCCAGCTATTTGTCGTCCTTAACGTAGGAGACACTGCTAGCTAGCCAACAGCTAGCCAATGTCTTCCGAATACAACAACCCGGTCGCATTCCGCTTCGCTCCACAGGTAATATCACATTTTCATTTAATTTCATTACAGTACAACGGTTTGATTTGTTTGATCGTAGCTAGCTACATAGCCGTCTTTGTATCAAAGATAATTGTGTAGTCTAGAGCGATTTTCTAGGTTAGCTAGCCAGCTATTGTCGTTCTTTTAACGCAACGTAACGTAATCAACACTGCTAGCTAGCCAGCTAGCCCCCGAATAGCAGCACTGTAGAAACTATTACACTCAACGGAACGACTTGATTAGTGTAGTGTCAACAACGCAGCCACTGCCAGCTAGCCTACAAAGTCAACAACGCAGCCACTGCCAGCTAGCCTACTTCAGCAGTACTGTATCATTTTAATCATTTTAGTCAATAAGATTCTTGCTACGTAAGCTTAACTTTCTGAACATTCGAGACGTGTAGTCCACTTGTCATTCCAATCTCCTTTGCATTAGCGTAGCCTCTTCTGTAGCCTGTCAACTATGTGTCTGTCTATCCCTGTTCTCTCCTCTCTGCACAGACCCACTTCCCACACTGCCCCTACTCGGATGGTATCGCGCCGTCCCAACCTTCGCTCTCTCTCCCCCGCTACTCTCTCCTCTTCCATCCTATCATCTCTTCCCTCTGCTCAAACCTTCTCCAACCTATCTCCTGATTCTGCTTCCTCAACCCTCCTCTCCTCCCTTTCTGCATCCTTTGACTCTCTATGCCCCCTATCCTCCAGGCCGGCTCGGTCCCTCCTCCCGCTCCGTGGCTCGACGACTCATTGCGAGCTCACAGAATAGGGCTCCGGGCAGCCGAGCGGAAATGGAGGAAAACTCGCCTCCCTGCGGACCTGGCATCCTTTCGCTCCCTCCTCTCTACATTTTCCTCTTCTGTCTCTGCTGCTAAAGCCACTTTCTACCACTCTAAATTCCAAGCTTCTGCCTCTAACCCTAGGAAGCTCTTTGCCACCTTCTCCTCCCTCCTGAATCCTCCCCCCCCCCCCCTCCTCCCTCTCTGCAGATGACTTCGTCAACCATTTTGAAAAGAAGGTCGACGACATCCGATCCTCGTTTGCTAAGTGCTCTGTGCTCTGACCTCTTTCTCCCTCTCTCTCCAGATGAAATCTCGCGTCTTGTGACGGCCGGCCGCCCAACAACCTGCCCGCTTGACCCTATCCCCTCCTCTCTTCTCCAGACCATTTCCGGAGACCTTCTCCCTTACCTCACCTCGCTCATCAACTCATCCCTGACCGCTGGCTATGTCCCTTCCGTCTTCAAGAGAGCGAGAGTTGCACCCCTTCTGAAAAAACCTACACTCGATCCCTCCGATGTCAACAACTACAGACCAGTATCCCTTCTTTCTTTTCTCTCCAAAACTCTTGAACGTGCCGTCCTTGGCCAGCTCTCCCGCTATCTCTCTCAGAATGACCTTCTTGATCCAAATCAGTCAGGTTTCAAGACTAGTCATTCAACTGAGACTGCTCTTCTCTGTATCACGGAGGCGCTCCGCACCGCTAAAGCTAACTCTCTCTCCTCTGCTCTCATCCTTCTTGACCTATCGGCTGCCTTCGATACTGTGAACCATCAGATCCTCCTCTCCACCCTCTCCGAGTTGGGCATCTCCGGCGCGGCCCACGCTTGATTGCGTCCTACCTGACAGGTCGCTCCTACCAGGTGGCGTGACGAGAATCTGTCTCCTCACCACGCGCTCTCACCACTGGTGTCCCCAGGGCTCTGTTCTAGGCCCTCTCCTATTCTCGCTATACACCAAGTCACTTGGCTCTGTCATAACCTCACATGGTCTCTCCTATCATTGCTATGCAGACGACACACAATTAATCTTCTCCTTTCCCCCTTCTGATGACCAGGTGGCGAATCGCATCTCTGCATGTCTGGCAGACATATCAGTGTGGATGACGGATCACCACCTCAAGCTGAACCTCGGCAAGACGGAGCTGCTCTTCCTCCCGGGGAAGGACTGCCCATTCCATGATCTCGCCATCACGGTTGACAACTCCATTGTGTCCTCCTCCCAGAGCGCTATGAACCTTGGCGTGATCCTGGACAACACCCTGTCGTTCTCAACTAACATCAAGGCGGTGGCCCGTTCCTGTAGGTTCATGCTCTACAACATCCGCAGAGTACGACCCTGCCTCACACAGGAAGCGGCGCAGGTCCTAATCCAGGCACTTGTCATCTCCCGTCTGGATTACTGCAACTCGCTGTTGGCTGGGCTCCCTGCCTGTGCCATTAAACCCCTACAACTCATCCAGAACGCCGCAGCCCGTCTGGTGTTCAACCTTCCCAAGTTCTCTCACGTCACCCCGCTCCTCCGTTCTCTCCACTGGCTTCCAGTTGAAGCTCGCATCCGCTACGAGACCATGGTGCTTGCCTATGGAGCAGTGAGGGGAACGGCACCTCAGTACCTCCAGGCTCTGATCAGGCCCTACACCCAAACAAGGGCACTGCGTTCATCCACCTCTGGCCTGCTCGCCTCCCTACCACTGAGGAAGTACAGTTCCCGCTCAGCCCAGTCAAAACTGTTCGCTGCTCTGGCCCCCCAATGGTGGAACAAACTCCCTCACGACGCCAGGACAGCGGAGTCAATCACCACCTTCCGGAGACACCTGAAACCCCACCTCTTTAAGGAATACCTAGGATAGGATAAGTAATCCTTCTCACCCCCCTCCCCCTTTTAAGATTTAGATGCACTATTGTAAAGTGACTGTTCCACTGGATCTCATAAGGTGAATGCACCAATTTGTAAGTCGCTCTGGATAAGAGCGTCTGCTAAATGACTTAAATGTAATGTAAATGTAAATAGACCAGGTCAAATGGCACCCTATTCCCTATAGACCAGGTCAAATGGCACCCTATTCCCTATAGACCAGGTCAAATGGCACCCTATTCCCTATAGACCAGGTCAAATAGCACCATATTCCCTATAGACCAGGTCAAATAGCACCCTATTCCCTATTGACCAGGTCAAATGGCACCATATTCCCTATAGACCAGGTCAAATAGCACCATATTCCCTATAGACCAGGTCAAGTGGCACCATATTCCCTATAGACCAGGTCAAATGGCACCCTATTCCCTATAGACCAGGTCAAATGGCACCCTATTCCCTATAGACCAGGTCAAATGGAACCCTATTCCCTATAGACCAGGTCAAATGGCACCCTATTCCCTATAGACCAGGTCAAATAGCACCATACTCCCTATAGACCAGGTCAAATAGCACCATATTCCCTATAGACCAGGTCAAATGGCACCCTATTCCCTAGACCAGGTCAAATGGCACCCTATTCCCTATAGACCAGGTCAAATAGCACCATATTCCCTATAGACCAGGTCAAATGGCACCATATTCCCTATAGACCAGGTCAAATGGCACCATATTCCCTATAGACCAGGTCAAATGGCACCCTATTTCCTATAGACCAGGTCAAATGGCTCCATATTCCCTATAGACCAGGTCAAATGGCACCATATTCCCTATAGACCAGGTCAAATGGCACCCTATTCCTTATAGACCAGGTCAAATGGCACCCTATTCCCTAGACCAGGTCAAATAGCACCCTATTCCCTATAGACCAGGTCAAATGGCACCATATTCCCTATAGACCAGGTCAAATAGCACCCTATTCCCTATAGACCAGGTCAAATGGCAGCCAATTCCCTATAGACCAGGTCAAATGGAACCCTATTCCCTATAGACCATGTCAAATGGCACCATATTCCCTATAGACCAGGTCAAATGGCACCCTATTCCTTATAGACCAGGTCAAATGGCACCCTATTCCCTAGACCAGGTCAAATAGCACCCTATTCCCTATAGACCAGGTCAAATGGCACCATATTCCCTATAGACCAGGTCAAATAGCACCATATTCCCTATAAACCAGGTCAAATGGCACCATATTCCCTATAGACCAGGTCAAATAGCACCATATTCCCTATAGACCAGGTCAAATGGCACCCTATTCCCTATAGACCAGGTCAAATGGCACCCTATTCCCTATAGCGGGGTGGTGGCACCGGGATCCTCATCTCTCCCAAGTGGTCTTTCTCTCTTTCTCCCCTTACCCATCTGTCTATCGCCTCCTTTGAATTCCATGCTGTCACAGTTACCAGCCCTTTCAAGCTTAACATCCTTATCATTTATCGCCCTCCAGGTTCCCTTGGAGAGTTCATCAATGAGCTTGATGCCTTGATAAGCTCCTTTCCTGAGGACGGCTCACCTCTCACAGTTCTGGGCGACTTTAACCTCCCCAAGTCTACCTTTGACTCATTCCTCTCTGCCTCCTTCTTTCCACTCCTCTCCTCTTTTGACCTCACCCTCTCACCTTCCCCCTACTCACAAGGCAGGCAATACGCTTGACCTCATCTTTACTAGATGCTGTTCTTCCACTAACCTCATTGCAACTCCCTCCAAGTCTCCGACCACTACCTTGTATCCTTTTCCCTCTCGCTCTCATCCAACACTTCCCACACTGCCCCTACTCGGATGGTATCGCGCCGTCCCAACCTTCGCTCTCTCTCCCCGCTACTCTCTCCTCTTCCATCCTATCATCTCTTCCCTCTGCTCAAACCTTCTCCAACCTATCTCCTGATTCTGCCTCCTCAACCCTCCTCTCTCCTCCCTTTCTGCATCCTTTGACTCTCTATGTCCCCTATCCTCCAGGCCGGCTCGGTCCTCCCTCCCGCTCCGTGGCCCGACGACTCATTGCGAGCTCACAGAACAGAGCTCCGGGCAGCCGAGCGGAAATGGAGGAAAACTCGCCTCCCTGCGGACCTGGCATCCTTTCACTCCCTCCTCTCTACATTTTCCTCCTCTGTCTCTGCTGCTAAAGCCACTTTCTACCATTCTAAATTCCAAGCATCTGCCTCTAACCCTAGGAAGCTCTTTGCCACCTTCTCCTCCCTTCTCCTCCCTCCTGAATCCCCCCTCCTCCCTATAGACCAGGTCAAATAGCACCATATTCCCTATAGACCAGGTCAAATGTCACCATATTCCCTATAGACCAGGTCAAATGGCACCCTATTTCCTATAGACCAGGTCAAATGGAACCCTATTCCCTATAGACCAGGTCAAATGGCATCCTATTCCCTATAGACCAGGTCAAATAGCACCATACTCCCTATAGACCAGGTCAAATAGCACCATATTCCCTATAGACCAGGTCAAATGGCACCTATTCCCTATAGACCAGGTCAAATGGCACCATATTCCCTATAGACCAGGTCAAATAGCACCATATTCCCTATAGACCAGGTCAAATGGCACCTATTCCCTATAGACCAGGTCAAATGGCACCATATTCCCTATAGACCAGGTCAAATGGCACCCTATTCCCTATAGACCAGGTCAAATGGCACCATATTCCCTATAGACCAGGTCAAATGGCACCCTATTCCTTATAGACCAGGTCAAATGGCACCCTATTCCCTAGACCAGGTCAAATAGCACCCTATTCCCTATAGACCAGGTCAAATGGCACCATATTCCCTATAGACCAGGTCAAATAGCACCATATTCCCTATAGACCAGGTCAAATGGCACCATATTCCCTATAGACCAGGTCAAATAGCACCATATTCCCTATAGACCAGGTCAAATGGCACCATATTCCCTATAGACCAGGTCAAATGGCACCATATTCCCTATAGACCAGGTCAAATAGCACCCTATTCCTTATAGACCAGGTCAAATGGCACCATATTCCCTATAGACCAGGTCAAATGGCACCCTATTCCCTATAGACCAGGTCAAATAGCACCCTATTCCTTATAGACCAGGTCAAATGGCACCATATTCCCTATAGACCAGGTCAAATGGCACCCTATTCCCTATAGACCAGGTCAAATGGCACCATATTCCCTATAGACCAGGTCAAATGGCACCATATTCCCTATAGACCAGGTCAAATGGCACCATATTCCCTATAGACCAGGTCAAATAGCACCATATTCCCTATAGACCAGGTCAAATGGCACCCTATTCCCTATAGACCAGGTCAAATGGCACCCTATTCCCTATAGACCAGGTCAAATGGCACCCTATTCCCTATAGACCAGGTCAAATGGCACCCTATTCCCTATAGACCAGGTCAAATGGCACCCTATTCCCTATAGACCAGGTCAAATGGCACCCTATTCCCTATAGACCAGGTCAAATAGCACCATATTCCCTATAGACCAGGTCAAATAGCACCCTATTCCCTATTGACCAGGTCAAATGGCACCATATTCCCTATAGACCAGGTCAAATAGCACCATATTCCCTATAGACCAGGTCAAGTGGCACCATATTCCCTATAGACCAGGTCAAATGGCACCCTATTCCCTATAGACCAGGTCAAATGGCACCCTATTCCCTATAGACCAGGTCAAATGGAACCCTATTCCCTATAGACCAGGTCAAATGGCACCCTATTCCCTATAGACCAGGTCAAATAGCACCATACTCCCTATAGACCAGGTCAAATAGCACCATATTCCCTATAGACCAGGTCAAATGGCACCCTATTCCCTAGACCAGGTCAAATGGCACCCTATTCCCTATAGACCAGGTCAAATAGCACCATATTCCCTATAGACCAGGTCAAATGGCACCATATTCCCTATAGACCAGGTCAAATGGCACCATATTCCCTATAGACCAGGTCAAATGGCACCCTATTTCCTATAGACCAGGTCAAATGGCTCCATATTCCCTATAGACCAGGTCAAATGGCACCATATTTCCTATAGACCAGGTCAAATGGCACCCTATTCCTTATAGACCAGGTCAAATGGCACCCTATTCCCTAGACCAGGTCAAATAGCACCCTATTCCCTATAGACCAGGTCAAATGGCACCATACTCCCTATAGACCAGGTCAAATAGCACCATATTCCCTATAGACCAGGTCAAATGGCACCCTATTCCCTAGACCAGGTCAAATGGCACCCTATTCCCTATAGACCAGGTCAAATAGCACCATATTCCCTATAGACCAGGTCAAATGGCACCATATTCCCTATAGACCAGGTCAAATGGCACCCTATTCCCTATAGACCAGGTCAAATGGCAGCCAATTCCCTATAGACCAGGTCAAATGGATCCCTATTCCCTATAGACCAGGTCAAATGGCACCATATTCCCTATAGACCAGGTCAAATGGCACCCTATTCCTTATAGACCAGGTCAAATGGCACCCTATTCCCTAGACCAGGTCAAATAGCACCCTATTCCCTATAGACCAGGTCAAATGGCACCATATTCCCTATAGACCAGGTCAAATAGCACCATATTCCCTATAAACCAGGTCAAATGGCACCATATTCCCTATAGACCAGGTCAAATAGCACCATATTCCCTATAGACCAGGTCAAATGGCACCCTATTCCTATAGACCAGGTCAAATGGCACCCTATTCCCTATAGCGGGGTGGTGGCACCGGGATCCTCATCTCTCCCAAGTGGTCTTTCTCTCTTTCTCCCCTTACCCATCTGTCTATCGCCTCCTTTGAATTCCATGCTGTCACAGTTACCAGCCCTTTCAAGCTTAACATCCTTATCATTTATCGCCCTCCAGGTTCCCTTGGAGAGTTCATCAATGAGCTTGATGCCTTGATAAGCTCCTTTCCTGAGGACGGCTCACCTCTCACAGTTCTGGGCGACTTTAACCTCCCCAAGTCTACCTTTGACTCATTCCTCTCTGCCTCCTTCTTTCCACTCCTCTCCTCTTTTGACCTCACCCTCTCACCTTCCCCCCCTACTCACAAGGCAGGCAATACGCTTGACCTCATCTTTACTAGATGCTGTTCTTCCACTAACCTCATTGCAACTCCCCTCCAAGTCTCCGACCACTACCTTGTATCCTTTTCCCTCTCGCTCTCATCCAACACTTCCCACACTGCCCCTACTCCCGGATGGTATCGCGCCGTCCCAACCTTCGCTCTCTCTCCCCCGCTACTCTCTCCTCTTCCATCCTATCATCTCTTCCCTCTGCTCAAACCTTCTCCAACCTATCTCCTGATTCTGCCTCCTCAACCCTCCTCTCCTCCCTTTCTGCATCCTTTGACTCTCTATGTCCCCTATCCTCCAGGCCGGCTCGGTTCCTCCCCTCCCGCTCCGTGGCCCGACGACTCATTGCGAGCTCACAGAACAGAGCTCCGGGCAGCCGAGCGGAAATGGAGGAAAACTCGCCTCCCTGCGGACCTGGCATCCTTTCACTCCCTCCTCTCTACATTTTCCTCCTCTGTCTCTGCTGCTAAAGCCACTTTCTACCATTCTAAATTCCAAGCATCTGCCTCTAACCCTAGGAAGCTCTTTGCCACCTTCTCCTCCCTTCTCCTCCCTCCTGAATCCTCCCCCCCCTCCCTATAGACCAGGTCAAATAGCACCATATTCCCTATAGACCAGGTCAAATGTCACCATATTCCCTATAGACCAGGTCAAATGGCACCCTATTCCCTATAGACCAGGTCAAATGGAACCCTATTCCCTATAGACCAGGTCAAATGGCATCCTATTCCCTATAGACCAGGTCAAATAGCACCATACTCCCTATAGACCAGGTCAAATAGCACCATATTCCCTATAGACCAGGTCAAATGGCACCCTATTCCCTATAGACCAGGTCAAATGGCACCATATTCCCTATAGACCAGGTCAAATAGCACCATATTCCCTATAGACCAGGTCAAATGGCACCCTATTCCCTATAGACCAGGTCAAATGGCACCATATTCCCTATAGACCAGGTCAAATGGCACCCTATTCCCTATAGACCAGGTCAAATGGCACCATATTCCCTATAGACCAGGTCAAATGGCACCCTATTCCTTATAGACCAGGTCAAATGGCACCCTATTCCCTAGACCAGGTCAAATAGCACCCTATTCCCTATAGACCAGGTCAAATGGCACCATATTCCCTATAGACCAGGTCAAATGGCACCATATTCCCTATAGACCAGGTCAAATAGCAACATATTCGCTATAGACCAGGTCAAATGGCACCATATTCCCTATAGACCAGGTCAAATAGCACCATATTCCCTATAGACCAGGTCAAATGGCACCATATTCCCTATAGACCAGGTCAAATAGCACCATATTCCCTATAGACCAGGTCAAATAGCACCATATTCCCTATAGACCAGGTCAAATGGCACCATATTCCCTATAGACCAGGTCAAATGGCACCCTATTCCCTATAGACCAGGTCAAATGACCTATAGCCAGGTCAAATGGCACCCTATTCCCTATAGACCAGGTCAAATGGCACCATATTCCCTATAGACCAGGTCAAATGGCACCTATTCCCTATAGACCAGGTCAAATGGCACCCTATTCCCTATAGACCAGGTCAAATAGCACCATATTCCCTATAGACCAGGTCAAATGGCACCATATTCCACCATATTCCCTATAGACCAGGTCAAATGGCACCATATTCCCTATAGACCAGGTCAAATAGCACCATATTCCCTATAGACCAGGTCAAATATAGACCAGGTCAAATGGCACCCTATTCCCTATAGACCAGGTCAAATGGCACCATATTCCCTATAGACCAGGTCAAATGGCACCCTATTCCCTATAGACCAGGTCAAATATTCCCTATAGACCAGGTCAAATGGCACCCTATTCCCTATAGACCAGGTCAAATGGCACCATATTCCCTATAGACCATTCCTATTCCCTATAGACCAGGTCAAATGGCACCATATTCCCTATAGACCAGGTCAAATGGCACCCTATTCCCTATAGACCAGGTCAAATGGCACCATATTCCCTATAGACCAGGTCAAATGGCACCATATTCCCTATAGACCAAGTCAAATGGCACCCTATTCGCTATAGACCAGGTCAAATGGCACCATACTCCCTATAGACCAGGTCAAATAGCACCCTATTCCTTATAGACCAGGTCAAATGGCACGCTATTCCCTAGACCAGGTCAAATAGCACCCTATTCCCTATAGACCAGGTCAAATGGCACCATATTCCCTATAGACCAGGTCAAATGGCACCATATTCCCTATAGACCAGGTCAAATGGCACCCTATTCCATAGACCAGGTCAAATAGCACCCTATTCCCTATAGACCAGGTCAAATGGCACCATATTCCCTATAGACCAGGTCAAATAGCACCATATTCCCTATAGACCAGGTCAAATGGCACCATATTCCCTATAGACCAGGTCAAATGGCACCATATTCCCTATAGACCAGGTCAAATGGCACCATATTCCCTATAGACCAGGTCAAATGGCACCATATTCCCTATAGACCAGGTCAAATAGCACCCTATTCCTTATAGACCAGGTCAAATGGCACGCTATTCCCTAGACCAGGTCAAATAGCACCTATTCCCTATAGACCAGGTCAAATGGCACCATATTCCCTATAGACCAGGTCAAATGGCACCATATTCCCTATAGACCAGGTCAAATAGCACCCTATTCCTTATAGACCAGGTCAAATGGCACCATATTCCCTATAGACCAGGTCAAATGGCACCCTATTCCCTATAGACCAGGTCAAATGGCACCATATTCCCTATAGACCAGGTCAAATGGCACCATATTCCCTATAGACCAGGTCAAATGGCACCCTATTCCATATAGACCAGGTCAAATGGCACCCTATTCCCTATAGACCAGGTCAAATAGCACCATATTCCCTATAGACCAGGTCAAATAGCACCATATTCCCTATAGACCAGGTCAAATGGCACCCTATATTCCCTAGACCAGGTCAAATGGCACCATATTCCCTATAGACCAGGTCAAATAGCACCATATTCCTAGACCAGGTCAAATGGCACCATATTCCCTATAGACCAGGTCAAATGGCACCCTATTCCCTATAGACCAGGTCAAATGGCACCATATTCCCTATAGACCAGGTCAAATGGCACAATATTCCCTATAGACCAGGTCAAATGGCACCCTATTCCCTATAGACCAGGTCAAATGGCACCTTATTCCCTATAGACCAGGTCAAATGGCACCCTATTCCCTATAGACCAGGTCAAATGGCACCATATTCCCTATAGACCAGGTCAAATGGCACCCTATTCCCTATAGACCAGGTCAAATGGCACCATATTCCCTATAGACCAGGTCAAATGGCACCCTATTCCCTATAGACCAGGTCAAATGGCACCATATTCCCTATAGACCAGGTCAAATGGCACCATATTCCCGATAGACCAGGTCAAATGGCACCCTATTCCTTATAGACCAGGTCAAATGGCACCCTATTCCATAGACCAGGTCAAATAGCACCCTATTCCCTATAGACCAGGTCAAATGGCACCATATTCCCTATAGACCAGGTCAAATAGCACCATATTCCCTATAGACCAGGTCAAATAGCACCATATTCCCTATAGACCAGGTCAAATGGCACCCTATTCCCTATAGACCAGGTCAAATGGCACCCTATTCCCTATAGACCAGGTCAAATAGCACCATATTCCCTATAGACCAGGTCAAATGGCACCATATTCCCTATAGACCAGGTCAAATGGCACCCTATTCCCTATAGACCAGGTCAAATGGCACCCTATTCCCTATAGACCAGGTCAAATGGCACCCTATTCCCTATAGACCAGGTCAAATGGCACCATATTCGCTATAGACCAGGTCAAATGGCACCATACTCCCTATAGACCAGGTCAAATAGCACCCTATTCCTTATAGACCAGGTCAAATGGCACGCTATTCCCTAGACCAGGTCAAATAGCACCCCATTCCCTATAGACCAGGTCAAATGGCACCAGATTCCCTATAGACCAGGTCAAATGGCACCATATTCCCTATAGACCAGGTCAAATAGCACCCTATTCCTTATAGACCAGGTCAAATGGCACCATATTCCCTATAGACCAGGTCAAATGGCACCCTATTCCCTACAGACCAGGTCAAATGGCACCATATTCCCTATAGACCAGGTCAAATGGCACCATATTCCCTATAGACCAGGTCAAATGGCACCCTATTCCATATAGTCCAGGTCAAATGGCACCATATTCCCTATAGACCAGGTCAAATGGCACCATATTCCCTATAGACCAGGTCAAATGGCACCCTATTCCCTAGACCAGGTCAAATAGCACCCTATTCCCTATAGACCAGGTCAAATGGCACCATATTACCTATAGACCAGGTCAAATAGCACCATATTCCCTATAGACCAGGTCAAATGGCACCATATTCCCTATAGACCAGGTCAAATAGCACCATATTCCCTATAGACCAGGTCAAATGGCACCATATTCCCTATAGACCAGGTCAAATGGCACCATATTCCCTATAGACCAGGTCAAATGGCACCATATTCCCTATAGACCAGGTCAAATAGCACCATATTCCCTATAGACCAGGTCAAATGGCACCATATTCCCTATAGACCAGGTCAAATAGCACCATATTCCCTATAGACCAGGTCAAATGGCACCATATTCCCTATAGACCAGGTCAAATGGCACCCTATTCCCTATAGACCAGGTCAAATGGCACCATATTCCCTATAGACCAGGTCAAATGGCACCCTATTCCCTATAGACCAGGTCAAATGGCACCATATTCCCTATAGACCAGGTCAAATGGCACCCTATTCCCTATAGACCAGGTCAAATAGCACCATATTCCTAGACCAGTCAAATGGCACCATATTCCCTATAGACCAGGTCAAATAGCACCATATTCCCTATAGACCAGGTCGAATGGCACCATATTCCCTATAGACCAGGTCAAATAGCACCATATTCCCTATAGACCAGGTCAAATGGCACCCTATTCCCTATAGACCAGGTCAAATGGCACCCTATTCCCTATAGGCCAGGTCAAATGGCACCCTATTCCCTATAGACCAGGTCAAATGGAACCCTATTCCCTATAGACCAGGTCAAATGGCACCCTATTCCCTATAGACCAGGTCAAATAGCACCATATTCCCTATAGACCAGGTCAAATAGCACCATATTCCCTATAGACCAGGTCAAATGGCACCCCTATATTCCCTATAGACCAGGTCAAATGGCACCATATTCCCTATAGACCAGGTCAAATGGCACCATATTCCCTATAGACCAGGTCAAATGGCACCCTATTCCTTATAGACCAGGTCAAATGGGACCCTATTCCCTAGACCAGGTCAAATAGCACCCTATTCCCTATAGACCAGGTCAAATGGCACCATATTCCCTATAGACCAGGTCAAATAGCACCATATTCCCTATAGACCAGGTCAAATAGCACCATATTCCCTATAGACCAGGTCAAATTGCACCATATTCCCTATAGACCAGGTCAAATAGCACCATATTCCCTATAGACCAGGTCAAATAGCACCATATTCCCTATAGACCAGGTCAAATAGCATCCTATTCCTTATAGACCAGGTCAAATGGCACGCTATTCCCTAGACCAGGTCAAATAGCACCCTATTCCCTATAGACCAGGTCAAATGGCACCAGATTCCCTATAGACCAGGTCAAATGGCACCATATTCCCTATAGACCAGGTCAAATAGCACCCTATTCCTTATAGACCAGGTCAAATGGCACCATATTCCCTATAGACCAGGTCAAATGGCACCCTATTCCCTACAGACCAGGTCAAATGGCACCATATTCCCTATAGACCAGGTCAAATGGCACCATATTCCCTATAGACCAGGTCAAATGGCACCCTATTCCATATAGACCAGGTCAAATAGCACCCTATTCCCTATAGACCAGGTCAAATAGCACCATATTCCCTATAGACCAGGTCAAATAGCACCATATTCCCTATAGACCAGGTCAAATGGCACCCTATATTCCCTAGACCAGGTCAAATGGCACCATATTCCCTATAGACCAGGTCAAATAGCACCATATTCCTAGACCAGGTCAAATGGCACCATATTCCCTATAGACCAGGTCAAATAGCACCATATTCCCTATAGACCAGGTCAAATGGCACCATATTCCCTATAGACCAGGTCAAATGGCACCATATTCCCTATAGACCAGGTCAAATGGCACCCTATTCCCTATAGACCAGGTCAAATGGCACCTTATTCCCTATAGACCAGGTCAAATGGCACCTATTCCCTATAGACCAGGTCAAATGGCACCATATTCCCTATAGACCAGGTCAAATGGCACCCTATTCCCTATAGACCAGGTCAAATGGCACCATATTCCCTATAGACCAGGTCAAATGGCACCCTATTCCCTATAGACCAGGTCAAATGGCACCATATTCCCTATAGACCAGGTCAAATGGCACCATATTCCCGATAGACCAGGTCAAATGGCACCCTATTCTTATAGACCAGGTCAAATGGCACCCTATTCCATAGACCAGGTCAAATAGCACCCTATTCCCTATAGACCAGGTCAAATGGCACCATATTCCCTATAGACCAGGTCAAATAGCACCATATTCCCTATAGACCAGGTCAAATAGCACCATATTCCCTATAGACCAGGTCAAATGGCACCCTATTCCCTATAGACCAGGTCAAATGGCACCCTATTCCCTATAGACCAGGTCAAATAGCACCATATTCCCTATAGACCAGGTCAAATGGCACCATATTCCCTATAGACCAGGTCAAATGGCACCCTATTCCCTATAGACCAGGTCAAATGGCACCATATTCCCTATAGACCAGGTCAAATGGCACCCTATTCCCTATAGACCAGGTCAAATGGCACCATATTCGCTATAGACCAGGTCAAATGGCACCATACTCCCTATAGACCAGGTCAAATAGCACCCTATTCCTTATAGACCAGGTCAAATGGCACGCTATTCCCTAGACCAGGTCAAATAGCACCCTATTCCCTATAGACCAGGTCAAATGGCACCAGATTCCCTATAGACCAGGTCAAATGGCACCATATTCCCTATAGACCAGGTCAAATAGCACCCTATTCCTTATAGACCAGGTCAAATGGCACCATATTCCCTATAGACCAGGTCAAATGGCACCCTATTCCCTACAGACCAGGTCAAATGGCACCATATTCCCTATAGACCAGGTCAAATGGCACCATATTCCCTATAGACCAGGTCAAATGGCACCCTATTCCATATAGTCCAGGTCAAATGGCACCATATTCCCTATCGACCAGGTCAAATGGCACCCTATTCCCTAGACCAGGTCAAATAGCACCCTATTCCCTATAGACCAGGTCAAATGGCACCATATTCCCTATAGACCAGGTCAAATAGCACCATATTCCCTATAGACCAGGTCAAATAGCACCATATTCCCTATAGACCAGGTCAAATGGCACCATATTCCCTATAGACCAGGTCAAATAGCACCATATTCCCTATAGACCAGGTCAAATGGCACCATATTCCCTATAGACCAGGTCAAATGGCACCATATTCCCTATAGACCAGGTCAAATGGCACCATATTCCCTATAGACCAGGTCAAATGGCACCCTATTCCCTATAGACCAGGTCAAATGGAACCCTATTCCCTATAGACCAGGTCAAATGGCACCCTATTCCCTATAGACCAGGTCAAATGGCACCATATTCCCTATAGACCAGGTCAAATAGCACCATATTCCCTATAGACCAGGTCAAATGGCACCCTATTCCCTATAGACCAGGTCAAATGGCACCATATTCCCTATAGACCAGGTCAAATGGCACCCTATTCCCTATAGACCAGGTCAAATGGCACCATATTCGCTATAGACCAGGTCAAATGGCACCATACTCCCTATAGACCAGGTCAAATAGCACCCTATTCCTTATAGACCAGGTCAAATGGCACGCTATTCCCTAGACCAGGTCAAATAGCACCCTATTCCCTATAGACCAGGTCAAATGGCACCAGATTCCCTATAGACCAGGTCAAATGGCACCATATTCCCTATAGACCAGGTCAAATAGCACCCTATTCCTTATAGACCAGGTCAAATGGCACCATATTCCCTATAGACCAGGTCAAATGGCACCCTATTCCCTACAGACCAGGTCAAATGGCACCATATTCCCTATAGACCAGGTCAAATGGCACCATATTCCCTATAGACCAGGTCAAATGGCACCCTATTCCCTATAGACCAGGTCAAATGGCACCTTATTCCCTATA